>NW_026125557.1:0-277844 GCF_943737965.1 Phodopus roborovskii
TCTGCCTTCAGTTCAGAATAAGGAAAATTGTTTACACTGCAGGAGGATTCAGGGTAAGCAACCAGGTGCTGAATTCACCACTATGAAAAAAGTACATGACTGTGGTAAGGGGAGTGATTTTTTTATTTCCCAGCATGTTTTAATCTGTCATGTGTTTGAACACAGACCACAGTATTTAGGTGTACAGTTTGTGAGGGATGAAATGAAAGTCAGGATTGTTCAGTGGCTAGCGTTGCCACTTTTGTGGGTGGAGATTCCTTCCTTGCCCATCAGTCATCTCGGAGGAAATGGGTGGTGCCAGCAGCTGGCCTGTCTCTCTGTTAAAAAAAGCTTTTTAATGAGACATTTTAAATGCCATATTCTCTAGATCTCTGAGCATTTGAGGGCTGTCTGACTGTTTAGCATAACTTAGTATCCAAAATATCCCTGTAATTAATCTGTTTTGAAAACTGGATTCAAGCTGAGCGGCTGTGGAGTGATATTTTACTCAGGGCCCAGCAGCCTGACTGTAACTGGTTTTTACTTAGTAGGTTACACTTATAACCATAGAGGACAAAGAGGTAGAGAAAAAACTCCTCGGATAAAAGAGGCTTAACCTTAATAAACAGCTCACAGGAAAGACTGGGTGGCATAAATATTTTGTTAGCTTGAAATAGACATTTATAACCTGAAATGTTTACCACCATTCAAAACCACATAGCAATTTAGAAATATTTGAGACTTACTACAATTGAATTTAAGTTGTATGAAGTTAGCTCACATTTACATAAAGTTAAATTTAAGTTAAATGCACATATATATTAAACAGGACTGTGTAAAATTGAGAAGGACTAGAATGTGAAGCTATGTATGACATAGTGAAAAAAGAAATTAGAGGCAAAGAATAAAGAATAAAGCAAATAAAAGAATAAAAGCAAAAGATAAATGAATTACAGGTTCTGTTGGCAGCAGAAGCTGGCTAGACTCCTGTGCCTAGGTGGCTGGTGTAGCAGACTGAAGAACCATGAGGGGTGAGGCTAGGCCACGTTGTCAAAACGGCAGCTGCCATAAACATATCCCCAACAGCTGGCAGAAATCATAAAATTTTAAGATTCAATTTTGTCTTGAGTATATGCTGCCTCAGCCCAGCCTACTGCCCTGAGACAAGCTGCAGCTTCGGCGGGCAGGAGAGTTTTAGAGTGGTGGAAAGAGAACAGAACCAAGTTGAGGGTAAGAGATGGTTTAGCAGAGAGATAGAAAAAACTCCTTCCTTCTACCTGTTTGCTGGCAGTAATTTGAATGATCCTGTAAAATATCTGGATCTAGAGAGCCCTTACGCGGCCAACTTGAATTTCCTAGGGGATATCTAGGCCACTTTTCAGTACAAAGGTAAATAAGTCTGGGTGCCTTAACAAGTGGCATTAAGTGAAAGGGTTTTAAATTTTCTATCAGGCATCCCAGTGGAGTGGTGGGAGATATTTTCTTAGTCGGTTCATTCCCCTGTGTAGAGAGGAAAGTGACCATGCAGTCTTGAAACTCTTAAGCCCAAGAATGTGGCCACACGTTGAGCGAGAATGTCAGAGGGTTATTCGAAGATCGTCAGCCCAAAACTTTGCCAGGACCAACAGAAGCCTGAAGGACTCAACAGTCCCAGAGCAGAGCAGATATCCTGCCCCAAGCAGTATATCTTTCACCCATGAGGAATGCACCAGACCCAAAGGAAATGGGTTAAAATTTAAAAGGGTACCTTACCTAATTGAAGCCTGTGTGGGGCGGTGTTTCCAGGAACTGTGGGGGGTTATGGGGGAAGGGAGGCAGCTACTGTTATCGGAAACAGGATCCCGAGTGTCTCTGGCTGGAGGACCAACACCAAACAGCTGCCAGTGACCCTCAAGGAGAGCCTGCCTGGGTTTCAGCAACAATGTTGTTCTTTTGCTATGCAGCTAATGCCTAAAAAAAACACAAACACGAGACTCGGCGCCCATGTGGAGTTTGTTGGAGAGAAGGAGAGAAAGAGGGGTAGCTGTTGGCCAACTGAAAGCAGGAGAGAGATAAAGAGGGGTGTGGGGTACTGGCTTTAAAAGGAGGCTTGCACATGTGTAACTGAGTCCTCTGGCAGCCATGTAAAGCTTGAGCCATCAGGAAAAGCTGACTTAGCGATGGCATGGCCATGAGGGCATGCCCATCATCAGGTTGGGGGTGGGTCAAATGGCTGCTAGTTCCTAACAATCGGATTACTAAGCAGAGTCACTATTTAGCTACACATGTAGTTAAGTGTAAGTCACCAGTTAGCCACAAACTAACCCACTAGTTAGCCACACATACTAGCTCACTAGTACCCACACACACAATACCACTTGTTAGCCACATACTTAACTCACTATTTAGCCACACACATGAAGTCCCTAGTTAGTCAAACACGAAATCAATAGTCAGCCCATACCTATGTCACTAGTTAGCCACAAAAACTAAGCCATAAGTCCATCACACAAATAAAGCAGTACTTAGCCACACACACTAAGACAGTAGTTAATCACACACCTAAGTTACTATTTAGCTACATGACTAAGCAGTAATTAACCACATTGACAAAGTCACTAGTTAGCCACAAAGCTAGGTTACTAGTTAGCCACAGTTACTATGTCACTAGTTAGCTACACACAATAGATCACTACTTACCCAACCATTCTAACTGACTAGTCAGCCACACATCTCATTTACTAGCTAGTCACAAACACCAAGAAAATAGTCAGCCACACACACACTGAGATAGTAGTTAGCCATTCACCTATGTATTTCTAAGTGTATTTAGTCAACTACACACCTAAGTCACTAGTTAGCTACCAACACTAGGTCACTAGTTATCCACACACATTAAATCAGTAGTTACACACACACACACACTATGTCACTAGTTAGACACATCCTAAGTCTGTATAAAAGAAAAACAGCTCACACTAAGGTGGTCCCAGGACATGGGAATCAGGCCTTTAATTCCAGCAGCAGGGATTTGGAGATAGGAGTGACATGGCTGGACAGAGAGAGGAAGATAAGGTAGAGGAGCGAGAAGTGCATGCTGTGAGATGATTTTGTTTGAGAAGTTAGTCTGAGGTATCAAAGCGATAACAGTCAATCTGAGGAGGCAGTGTGAGGACAGGAACACATGGCTTGTCTGAGAATAGGTAGAGATAACAAATCTAGTAGCCAGATGCCTTGAATCTGTGATCCTTCAGTTTTCACCTTCCCCCTCCCTATTAGATTACTGTGAGTTTTTATTATTGAGATCTATTAGAACTTGTGCTGGAAGTGATGTTCTCTCTGTGGAGGTGTGATATTTCAAAGTCAATAGAGGTAAAAATTTTAAATTATTAAAGTATGTTAACTTTGTTTTTTGAAAATTACATTGGTATCTTTTTAATGTTTTTAATTTGTAAATTTTTTTATTATACTTATCAAACCAGTTCCCTCCAACTTTCTCCCACCCTCCTTCTTCCCCTCCCAACTTCCCAGGCACCCAGCCACTCTCTCCTCCCATCCAACCAACACTACGCACGTACGTGGATGCCTTCCAGGAGGGGTCATCTAAATCCTTCAAGTCATTTTAAGTAGACACTAAAATGTCCCTCCTGTCTCAAGGTTAATGGAGTATCCCCTCCATGGGGGATTTCCCCCAATGTCCTTTTTGCAACAGGGATACTTCCTGGTCCCACTCTCTGAAGACCCTTAGACTGCACAGGACTTTTAGCTGAGACCCATGTTCAGGGGTCTGTGTCAGTCCCATGTTGGATTCCCAGCTATAAGTCTGGGGCCCCATTAGCTCCTCCTTGTTCAAATCAGGTGTGTCTTTGGGTTTCTGCAATGTGGGCTTGTCCTCCTCTCTGCATAAGGATTCCAGTTCGGCTCAGTGTTTAGTTGTGCATGTATGCTTTTGTTTCCATCAGCTACAGATGAGGTCTCAATGATGGTGGATAAGTTAGTCATTGATCTCATTGCCAGGAAGGGAGTTTATGTTAGCGTTTACACTGTTGCTCAAATTGTTAGTTGGAGTCATTCTTGTAGGGCTCTGTACATTTCTCTAGGTTCTATTTCCTCTTCTAACCTGTAATGGCTCCCTCTTTTATAGTCTCTTTCTCTCTTTTCTCTCCTCTGTTCTCCCTCTCTTCTCTTCTCCTCTCTTCTCTTCTCTTCTCAAGTCTATTCCTCCCCCTGACCAAATGTTCCTAGACCCACAATCTTTACTTTCCTCCAATTTATTTGTGCTAGTTCCCTCTCCACTCACTAACCACAAATACCCACCCATATGCTCTGAGGACCTTGTCCCTTCCTGCTTCTGTGAGTGTCCTTATGTAAAACTGTTAGAATCCTCCTTCTATCCTAGTTTCTCTGGCAGTTTGATTTGTAGGCTGGTGAGCCGTTGCAATATGTCTAAAATCCACATAAGAGTGAATACATACCATGTTTCTCTTTCGGTGATTGGGGGTACCTCGCTCAGGATGGTTTCTTCAAGTTTCATCCACTTGTCTGTGAGTTTCAAGATTCCATTGTTTCTGCCCACCCCCCTACAGAGTAGTATTCCATTTTGTAAATGTTGCAAATCTTCTTTATTTATACTTCAGTTGAGGGGCATCTAAGTTGATTCCAGGTTCTTGCTATTATAAATAATATTGATATGAACATATTCACAAGTCTTGGTTGCATGGATTGGGATCATTTGGGTATGTACTTAAGCAGGAGATTACTGGGTCTCGTGATAGACTGGATTCCCATTGTCCTGAGAAACTGCCATTCTAGTCTCCAAAATGGCTGTACAAGTTTGCAGTTCCACCTGAAGTGGATTAGTGTACCCATTTCTGCACATCCTCTCAAGCATAAGTTGGCATTGCTATTTCTAATTTTAGCAATTCTGACAGGAGTAAGATGATATCTCAAAGTTGTTTTAGTTGGCATTTCCTTGACAGCTAAGGATGTTGAATACTTTCTTAAGTGTCTTAAATTATTTTTTATTTCCTCTATGGAGATTTACCTATTCAGTTCTGTAGCCCATTTTAATAGAGTTATTTGGTGTTTGTTGACTAGTTTCTTGAGTTCTTTGTATATTTTGGAGATCAGCCCTGTCGGGAGCCGTATTCGCCATTACAAGATGGCGCTGGCTTCCTGCTTCCTGGTTCTTGTTTACAGCATTAGCTATGTTAATTGCACATGCGCTACTATATGGTAATTTCTATATGGTAGTTCTCCCTATCAGAGAGGCTATATCATTTGGGCGTTTTGCGGAGCACCAATCACAGACGAATACGTCGCCCTGCGGGCTATTTAAGCCGTGCGCATTTGGGGCTTGGGGTCCTTCTCCATCAGCATGTAAAGAGCTCTACAGTAAAGATTCTGCTGGACAAATCTTCGGTTGCCGCGTCTTCCTTATCGGCAAAGGTTTCGCGCGACAAGTGGTGCCGAAACCCGGGATATGCCGACCCTGGGCGGAGGAACGACTGAAAGACCCTCGACTGCTCGTCGAAGGAAGATTCAAGCCAGCGGAGTGAGAAGCTGCAGCACTTTTCAGCAAGGTATGATCTCCGTGGTCTGGGTGATCCCGTTTCTTGTTGTTCGTTTCATTTTCGTTTTACTGTGTTGTCTGTGTCTTAATTGTCATAAACGGGAAAAGACTTGCCGCTCACCATTTTGTGACCTAGCTTAACTGGCCCTAAGTTTCAGGTAAATAACTGAGCCGTCACACCCTCTCCTGTAGATAAAGGAGTTATGGGGAACCAGCCGACCAAGCCTATTGCAGATGCAGCGCAGGCGCTGCTGAAGCAGAGAGAGCTGAAGATTCCAAACAGAGTTTTGCAGAACTTCCTTAAGTAGGTTGACCGTGTTGCTCCCTGGTTTGTGGTCTCCGGGACCCTCTCCAAAGGAACATGGGATAAATTGGGAGGAGACCTTATGCAGGAGAAGGAGCAAGGAACCTTAAGGGCTGGTGCATGGCCATTATATAAATTGTTAAAGTCTTGTATTGAAGATGAGAGATGTAAAGAACAGGTCAAGGAGGGGCAGAGAGTGCTTTCAGACCATCAGGATAGTCTATCAGAAGCTGAAAAGGGAAAGAAGGGAGAACAAAAGAAGAAGTTCTCCAAAAAGAAGTCAGATAAGAATGAGAATGTGCACAATAAACTAGCGGAACTAGAAAAGAAAGAAAAACAGCTCGCCGAAAAGGAAGAGGAACTTAACCGACGAGCTAGAAGTTTAAAGCTTATGCCTGCTCCAAAAGAAGGAGCATGTAAGGATTGTGAATGTGAGGATCCAAAAATTATACCCCTCTCCTCACTGAGTTTAAGCATTATACTATAGATTCTTCCCTCCGAGGGGGAGACGTCCCCCGGAGAGGAGGATGAATCTGACCTATCAGAATCAGAGGGGGATCCAGAGCTGAACCCCTGCCGAGCAGGCAGAATTAGATGAGGAAGCTGCAAAATATGAGGCAGGAAGGTATGGGCGTGCCCCGCCTTATGCATCGGGCTATGAACCAACGGCACCGCCCTATGATGTCATACAGCAACAAAAGATGCCCAAAAAAGGAAGAAATTCTATGATTCCAGATAAGGAGACAAAGAGAATACAGGCAGCATTCCCCATATGGGAGGATGCCCAGAATCAGAGGCAACATACTCCATTGGATTTGAAACAATTGAAGGCTTTAGTGGAAGCAGTGCAGACATATGGAGTTAGCGCCCTCCTTTACCACAGCCCTTATTGAGAGTCTAGCCATGAATGCAATGACTCCAGACGATTGGAATAATACAGTTAAAGCATGCTTATCTATGGGTCATTATTTAGATTGGAAGTCCATTTATCAGGAATTGTGTGCGGCCCAAGCGAAAATAAATATAGCCAATCAGCGACCTCAATGGAGCTTTGATATGCTCACGGGTCAAGGCCAATGGGCTGTGAATCAGACTGCCTATCCGTTAGAAGTTTATGAACAGATAAATAAAGCTGCCACCCGAGCATGGAAAAGTCTACCTAACAAGGGACAAGTAGCCCGTTTCAGCTATGCATTGTTTCCTCACCTCAACAGTCTACAGCTGTGCTATGGCAAAAGGGACCACTATTATGGGTCCATCCTCAAACTTCTCCTGGCAAAGTTCTAAGCCATTATCCCACTCAAATAGGGAGAAATGGCCTTAAAAGGTTTACAACTAGCTTTGACCCATTTTGGCTGTGAGCCAGAATCTATTATTGTGCCTTATACTGTTTACCAAGTAAATGTGTTATGTGCCACCTTGGATGTTTGGGCGATTCTTCGTTGCACCTTTTCTGGAAATATCGATAATCATTATCCTAAACACCCCCTGTTACAATTTGTCTTAACTAATGCCATTATTTTTCCAAAAATTACTAAAAGTCAACCGATTGTAGGAGCTATTGATATTTTTACTGATGGGTCCAAGACAGGTATTGGCAGTTATGTTGTTAATGATCAGATATTTCAAAAATGCTTTAATTTTTCATCCCCACAATTGGTTGAATGTGCCATTGTAGCTGAGGTTTTACGAGTTTTCCCTCAACCTCTGAATATTATCTCCGACTCATATTATGTGGTTGGAGCAGTACAAATTTTGGAGACAGTGGGACTAATTTCTTCAAAAAGTGCTGTCGCACAAGTTTTTGCTGATATTCAGCAATCAATCAGAACGAGATTACATCCTTTTTTCATACAGCATATGAGAGCACATACGCTGTTGCCTGGACCCATGACAAGAGCTAACGATTTGGCTGATAAAGCTACTAAGGCATTCTATTTTATCCTTAATCCCATACAAAATGCTGTTGCCTTTCATGAGCTGTATCATGTTCCGGCGGATACACTCAGAAGAAAATTTGGCATTTCACGAGCGGATGCCCGTGACATTATACTTAAATGTGTCAATTGTGCAGAATTTAGATCTGTACCTACTTTTGGTGTCAATCCTAGGGATTAAAACCCTTACATATTTGGCAATGGATGTCACCCATATTTCTGCCTTTGGTAAGTTAAAATATGTTCATGTCTCTGTGGACACCTGTTCCGGAATTGTCCACGCTACACTGTTGTCAGGAGAAAAAGTGGCTCATGTCATCACCCACTGCCTGGAGGCATGGGCAGCGTGGGGAAAGCCACGGCAGCTAAAGACTGATAATGGACCTGCTTATACTTCTAAAACATTTCAACAATTTTGTGCTAAAATGGAAATCCACCATGTGACCGGGTTACCTTACAACCCACAAGGACAAGGTATGGTGGAACGTGCTCATAGCACTATTAAAATGTACTTACAAAAACAAAAGGGGGGAATCTGCCCCGCCATAAATATGGGTCAGAAAGCTACTCTTTCCCCTCACTTTATTTACTCTAAACTTTTTAAAATTGGATCCCAATGGACAGTCTGCTGCAGACAGACATGTCACTCATGCATCTCCAAAAGAACTGGTGAAATGGAAAGATGTACTTGATAATCAATGGAAAGGACCGGATCCTATATTAATAAGATCCAGGGGAGCTGTTTGTGTTTTCCCACAGGGTCAAGAAAATCCAATTTGGGTTCCAGCGCGATTGACTCGAATGGTGAAACATGATGGCCCCGCTTTGGATTCTGACACTGCTGGGAATGCTGATGAGCTCGCAGACGACGAGTCAAGAGATACGCTGGGGAATCCTATCGACCTTCCCCTCGGCCGATGCCGGTGATGCATGATGCACAAGTTTTTCCACGATTTTTTACGACTAATGACTCTTTGGGGCTACCATTTTTGCCAATATCCAAGGATGTGGCTCCTATCCAAAATAATTATACTTGGACTACTAATGGTAGCATATGTTTTACTGTGAACCAGTCATCTGAAGATCCTTGTATTGGGTTAGGAAACTTTTCTTATGCCAAACTAGGAAGGGAGGTTACTACTGGAAAAGGGGCGAATAGGGTGACTTCTGCTAACGCCACTGTCCTTTTTGGATGGTGGCCGCAACATGAGACACAGGATACAAAACGCGGTCGCCATCATCAACAACCACAATATGCGCCTTTCTGCATTGGTGGGCGCCCAGATTCTTCCTCTATTTTTCCTTGGACTGGCTGTCAGAGTCGCAGAGCTCATTCATTAAATGGATTTTCTCAATAATTTATCTGCCTCGGTTAGCGAAGCTAATAGATGTTCAAGCCTCTGTGAATAGTCAATTGAAAGGGGGGTTGATGATTGTTAGTCAGCGTATTGATCTGGTTCAGGAACATTTAGAAATATTATGGCAATTGGCTCAATTGGGATGTGAAGTTAAAATACCTGGGCTTTGTGTGACTTCCATTCAATATGAAAATTTTACTAAAGCAGCGAATTTATCTAAGGAGTTATCCTCGCTGTTACTATCTAATTGGAGTGTAGAATTTGATGAATTTGTTGCGCGCGACACAGCCCTTTGTTGGATATAGGATTGGTGAAAATCTCAGTTTGTGGGCTGCAGTTTGGTCCATCATCCAGTTGTACCAGCACCATTTTCATGGGAGATGTCATTCTGAAAATATGTTTCTCATACTGGTTAATGAATAAAGCACTGTTTGACAATAGGAAAGCTAGATAGGTGGGACTAGGAGATAAGGAGGAAAGAAGAAGGAGGGAGGAGGAAGCAAGATGGAGAGACTGGGGTGACGAGATGCCCGCCCTCTTCCCTGGTAATAAGAGACCACGTGAAAATACATAGATCAACAGAAATGGGCTAATACTTAAGACATAGCTAGTTGATAAGAAACTAGTACCTGGCCAACAGCGTTATATCAAATACAGAGTCTCTGTATATTAATTGTTGCTGGCACAGCTGTGGGACAAGACAAGCGGCGGGCGGAAAACCTTACTCAGCATTTTTTGAAGATGCTTTCCTCATCCCATTGTATACTTTTAGCTGTTTTGTTAGTATGTGTGTGGGTTAATATCAGGATTTTCTATTCGATTTCATTGAGGTACTTGTCTATTTTTGTGCTAATACCAGGCTGTTTTCAGGACTATAGCTCTGTAGTAGATCTTAAAGTCAGTGATAATGATCCCTCATGAAGTTCCTTTATTATACAGGTTTTTTTTGGCTATTCGGGTTCTTTTGGTTTTCAATATGAAGTAGATTATTATCCTTTCAAGGTCAGTGAAAGATTGTGCTGGGATTTTAATGGCGATTGCATTAAATATGTAGATCGCTGTTAGTAAGATTGCCATTTTTCTTTGTTTTTTCTACCTATCCATGAGATTGGGACATCTTTACATTTTCTGCTATTTTCTTTAAAGACACAAATTCTTATTATATAGGTCTGTCACTTCTTTGGTAAGTGTTACCCCAAGATACTTTATGTTGTTTGTATGTTTATTGTGAAGGGTGATGTTTCTCTGATTTCTTTAACAACCCCTTTGTTGACTGAATATGTAATGGCTACAGACTTTTTTTTATTTAATCTTGTATCCTCATACTTTACTGAATGTATTTTTCAGCTGTAGGAGAACACTGGTAGAATTATTTGGTTGCTTATGTAAACTTTCATATCATCTGAAAATGGAGAAAGTTTGAGTTCTTCCTTACCAGTTTGCATCTCCTTGAACTCCTTTTCTTTTCTTATTTCTTTAGCTAGTCCTTCAATTATAATAATGAAGAGATATGGAGAGATAGGGCAGCCTAGTCTTTTTCCTGATTTTAGAGGAATCACCTTAAGCTTCTCTACATTCAGCTTGATATTTGCTATGGGTTTACTATATATTGCTTTTATTATGTTTACATAAAATCCTGTTATCCTTATCTCCCCCAAGACCTTTAACATGCAAGTATGTTGAATTTTGTCAAAAGGTTTTTCTGCATCTAGGGAGATGATGATGTGACTTTTCATTTTCAGTTTGTTTATATAGTGGTATATTTGATATATTTTCATATGTGAAACAATCCCTGCAAGCCAGAGATGAAGCCCACTTGATCATGGTAGATTATTTCTCTGACATATTCTTGGATTCAGTTTTCCCATATTTTCTTGAGTATTTTTGCATCAATGTGCATGAGGGATATTGGTCTGTAATTTTCTCTCTTATTTATGGCTTTGTGTAGATGGGTATCGAGGTGATTGTAGCCCCATAAAAAGAGTTTGTTAATGAACCTTCTTTTCTATTGTGTGGAGCAATTTCAGGAGTATTAATATAGCTCTTCCAAGAATTTTTGGTAGAATTCTTCACTGAAGAAGACATCTGGCTCTGGGATTTTTATGTTGGAAGGCTTGTCATTATTACTCCTACTTTGTTAGTTGTTATAGGTCAATTTAAGTTGCTTGTCTATTATTGATTTAATTCTGGTAAGTAATAGTTATCCAGAAATTTGTCCATATCCTTTGAATTTTCAAATCTTGTTGATTATATGTTTTCAAAATATGACTTTAAAATTGTCTGCATTTCCTCAGTGTCTATTGTTATGTACTACTTTTTGTTTCTGATTTTGTTAATTTCCATTTTCTCTCTATGCTTTTTGTTTAGTTTGAATAAAGGTTTCTCTACCTTGTTAATATTCTTGGAAAACCTACTCTTTGTATCATTGGTTTTTTTTATTTTTTTTTCCTGTTTTTTATTTATTGGTTTTTATAGACCCCCATTTCGTTTTGGCTCTGCTGCCTGTGCCACAACTATATCTTGTGGAACAGGTTGGTCTTGAACTCACAGAGATAAGCTTCCATCTGCCTCCTGAGCACCAGCATTAAATTCATTTGCCACCACCACCCAGGTTTTGGTACCTTTTTAAATGTCTTCTTCAAACATATTACTGTTTTTAATCTCTATTTTGCTGCACTCCTATGTTTCTTAGATTTTACTTATTTCATTCCTTTTCTCAAGTGATGCTGGTTATTGATTTCTGTATAGAGCAAAGTGTCTTCTAACTGTGGCTTGTCTTATGCTGTATAATTGAGAATTGTTTTGAACTTTTAATCCTGCTTCTCCTGTACAGTGCTGGGAAGAAAATCCTACACTTCGTTCCAGTTGGGCCGTTGCCTGGTCAGGGAGAAGGAAAATAGACAAGAAAATGAGTGAACTCCCAAGATCTCTGATTATTGTGGGGTCTTATAAATGAAGAGGGATTTGAGCAATGATTGAGATCATGTCCCACTTGGATACTGGTGGAGTCACAGTGCAGAAAGGGAGAGGCAGGATGGAAGCTGAGATTTCCTCCTTCAACAGTAGCTGAGGTGAGCAATGTGGAATTAGATAATCATTCCTAGAAAATCCATCATTGTCTCGGAGGGCAGTTTTTGGAATCGACAGATGAAGGCTACCAAGACTTTGGATAGAGGAGAGACTTTATCATGTATAAAAATTGCTATAATTACAGTATTTAGCCAAAACCAGTCTGGGTGAACTCTTGTGGACTATGTAACAGGACTATTATTTTTTTTGTTCATTTGGATGTACAGTGTGAGAGAAAAGGTTTGAGGAATACTTGGTGTGCTCTAAATGAAACCCGTAGTCTCTGGAGCACATGGACATGAAGCTATTTTCAGCTTTTCAAAATATTTTTTTTTCAGATCATAACTACATCATATCCACATATACTTTTCTGCCCACAAGCCCTGCCATGATTACTCAGTGTTCTCTAATTCACAGCCTGCTTTTCTTAAACAGGAGTTTCACATTAAACACAGTGCATATTAGAAGGTGTCATACATTTGGCTGCAGTATTTCCCAGCTATGAGGTCAATGGTTACTGGCCAGGAACAATGAGTGTGTAACAAAATGTGCACACAAGGTACACTGTGATTGTAATAATGAGCTGCTTGACTTCCAGCACAGTAGAAGAATGTATACTAAAACACAAACTTTCTGGATTAGGCCTCTATCTGCTGGGTGGGTAGTGCAGAGCTACAAGGACTATGCAATCTGAGTCATTAATTTCTGATTCCCTGGTAGTGGGCTGCAAAATTTTAGGTCCAACTGGGTGGTCCCAGCCAATGCTGGACTCCTGAGAAGTCTTCTTTCCATGATTCTCTTTTCCTTATGCTCTATTGAGTTGTAAGGAAGAACACAGGTTACAATATTCTGAGTGTAAGGTTTTCAAAGCAGGTCTGCTCAGAATGTCATTTCTGCAAAATTTGTATGGACCATGAGACAGACTGGGGTTCTTTTTGTCCATTTGGTGACCTGGGCAGTTACCCTTGTCCTCTGATCCTTCCTCTCCATGTGTTTCTTGGTTTGGGGGAGACTTTGCAGCCCTGGCATGGGTGAGAGTGTTGCTTATTATATAACTGTCCAGTGTGCATATGCATGCAATGCTGTTGGTGTGCATTGGGGGCTGACGCTGGATAATTGAAGGTCTGATTTCTTGAAGTTCTGAATATTCCATTCCATTTTCAGGTTTGCCTTATAAATATTTTAGAAAGTAGTAAAAAATGGTGATGCGGATGTCTCTCAGCAATACAAGATTATAATGTTTTTAATTCTCTGCTACCAAGAGTTACAATACTGTGTTAACTGACATTTAACTCCAGTGTACAAAATGAGTCTCTATTCTGCAGAGATATCTCAGGTGTGTATGGTTTTGTGTAGGGAGTTAGGGTCAGGATCTTCACCTTGGGCCATAAACCACTTGGCAGGAAGTTGATTTTAAATTATTCTCCCATGTTTTTTGTGGAGTGAGCATCAGTGCAGCTAGGTTTACCTGAAACAATAAAGGGGTATAAAGGTCTACAGAGCCATAGCAGAAGGTCAGCTCCTTTTGCATGGAGAGCTCTAGAACAGGGACATCCTGTCTTTGGAATAGATATCCATAGCTACAGGGTCAAAAGTGTCTAAGGGTAACTTTATTTGATTTAATTGGAGTGTTGAAGTCTGTGTTTATTTAATCTCTGTACACATGGATTCATAGATATTTGGATAACATTGGTCAAGATCACACTTTTCTTGGCTAAGTTTCTTTTGTACTTTATGTTAATAGTTGATATATTTTGACCTTTGCTCTTGGGTTATTCTCTCTATCTCTTTTATCCTTTTACACATATTATAAATATTTTGATTGTTGTTGCTTTGTGGTAAGTATAAAAGTCATATTATGATAGTTTGTGTACTGTGTTTTCATAATTCCATTGAGCATTCTGAGTATTTCCAAAAAAATTGTTACTGTGCCTTTGTAATCTCCATTTTGTTATTAATTGTTGCTCATTGTCATTGGATTGTATTCATTTCATGTTACAAACTTACCATGTATAGGATCTTTAATTCTGATACTTCATGTTCTGAAAACCATTATATAATTCTTTATTTATTTAGGTTTTATTGTTAGTCTGTGGAAGAGTTTTGGTTCATCAGATAAAACATGTTGTGTATCTTGGCAAGAGACTCAGCACATCTTTTGGGGATGACCAGAGTTCAGATATGTACACTCAAGTTCACATCATTATCTTCATCCCATAACCTATATACTTATACAAACCATTTTCTCTCAAACTCATACATACATAATATAGCAATAAACTTGATAAAATAGTAAAGATTAGTACTGTCAATATTATTAGCATAAATTCTAGTCTTGTACACTACAGTTTAGATTTGACACACTACACTGGAAATTGTAAAGCTACTTCCAGCTGTTCTTAATAATCAAAACATGGATTCAGAAATGTGATTAATGATGAAAGATCAGAGAAGCAGAGCAGTCAAGCCCTAGCTTATTTCTACTGAAGTACTCATACCAAAAGGGCGGGCAATTCTGATACTAGGAGTCTTCCCTTAGAAAACAATGAGCTTTTGTCTTCTTCCTCCTTATATTTCTTTCTCCTCCCATCCATATCTACCTCTCAATTTCAGGGATAAAGGAATGTGCCACCACTTGTCTCTCTTTCTCTTTTAGACTGGATCGATGTGGTGTAGCCTGTGGTGGCCATGAAAATACAGACATGCACCTGATTATGTCTCCCAAGTGCTAGGATTAAAAGTGTACTCCACCATGGCCTGTCCTCTATGGCTAACCACTGCATAGCTCCACATTCTTTTCTTAAAGCAAGTTTGATTTTTGTTTATATATGTTTATGTTTGAAGAAGAGAATAGTTTCAGTCTGAATTGTGTAATGGTCTTTGCAAGCTCTGCACATTGCGTGGAGAGAGAAAGAGGGTTTGAAATTCTCCTCTGCAGGAACACAGCTGGGTCGTCTACTGATGACATGGGAAAGTAACATTGAAATTAATGTCTGACTATGCAGTGTTGGCTTTTGCCTTTGGTTCTAGCACTGAGGAAGTAGATGCAAGTGGATCTCTCTGATTTAGAGGTCAGCCTGGTCTACAGAGTAAGTTCCAGGACAGTAGGGCCACAAAGGGAAACTCTGTCTCAAAAATAAAAATAAATAAATAAATGTATCAATAAATATTAGACAGTTAATGAAAAAACTATTAGAAAACAACAACAACAAGATTGATATTAATAATTAATAAGGAATTCACCAGCGCAGTTTACTAAGCAAGGAATAGGATGGCAGGAGCCACACAGGGGAATTCTGCCAAAAAAAACCCCAAAAAACCCAAAAAACAAATAAGTTCCTATTTGTGCAGATCTCTGAAATGTCTAGGTCTAGAGTAAAAGCCAGGGCCAAAGGAGGTGCTGGGCCTGGTGTGTCTTTAAGAACACTCTAACCCTTGAGGAAGAGCTCTTGTCAATCAAGCCTCACTAGCCAATCTGGTACACTGAGCCAACCCACCAGTCTCAGGTCTGGAAGGAGACTTCCTGGAGCCATGCTGCAGGCTTGCTTTTATATCAGAACAGGCACCAGAGGAATGATTGCTGCTCTGTGAGTGCTGCAGGGGAATGGAGGAGAACAGAAGCTGCACATCTAACATTTAGGTCAGATACATGCAGAGTTATTACCGTTTTTTTTTTGCCATTATAATAACTTAACTTCTGTTGTTAAGAAATGAATAGACAGATCTTATTTTGCATATCATTCCTAGTTCCCTCTCCCTCCCTCCCCCAGTGACCTCCCCATCCCATCCCACATACATTTCTCTGGAAGTCTGAGTTCTTTAGGAGGATTCATCAAAACCTGACAAGGAATTTGGGCTTGGCGCAGGCCCTCCTCCTTGT
Source organism: Phodopus roborovskii (assembly GCF_943737965.1). Lineage (NCBI taxonomy): Eukaryota > Metazoa > Chordata > Mammalia > Rodentia > Cricetidae > Phodopus > Phodopus roborovskii. The sequence goes on from NW_026125557.1 coordinate 16,079, forward strand.
CTCTAGGCTAAGGGAGTATTCACACTTGGAGTTAATTTTGTGTTTGCTCAAAATGGCACTCTTTTTCTTAATCATATATATATATATATGTGTTACAGCATGACCTGGAATTTTCTTCTTTTTATGCTTATAGCATTTTATTTTTCATCCTTTAATCCATTTGTTTATGCTTACTGGATATATGTTAATAGTAAATGATATATAAGTAATATAATCCTTTGTAGCATGTGTAAATTAGGTAATTATCACACTCAGGATAGCCTAGTTTAGTTCTATTTCCCTGAAATTTCAAAATGCTATTGTTTTTTTTATTATTATTTAATTTTATATAACAAAGTCAAATTAAATGAAAACAAACATTTATACACAATATTTGGGAATTTGGGCGTTGTTCTTTCCAACTACTTCCTGTGGTAAGGGGCGCTGTCATGGGGGATTCGAAGCTGCTTTTTCCAGCTGTTTTGAATGTAGGATCACCTTATACTCTGTTTCAGGTGGTCTGGCGTGATCAAGCCACATGAGTCTGGAAGGAATCCACATCTTTTCAATTTCTGTGGAAACAAAAATAGAAATCCTTTTCCCCAATAACTTGTCCTTCAACTTAAATTTTGGAGTCAAAGAATTTTTTTTAATTTAATTATTACTTTACATGTCGATCCCAGTTCCCTCTCCCCTCCCTCCCTCCTTCCTTCACTTTTACCCTCTCTGCCCTCTCACATGCATTCTAAACACCCTCCCCTCCCATCCCCCACCCCAATTCCATATGTAGGGGAATGCCATCCAGTTGGGTTCATGTAGATCTGACAGGTCATGTGAAGTAGGGACTAGGGCTTTTCTCCTGTCTCTAGATTAAGGCAGGTATCCCTCCATGGGGGATGTGTTCGCAAAGTCCTTTTGTGCACCAGGGATACATCCTGGCTCCACTGTCTGAGGTCTCTTAGACTGCTCAGTCCTTCTGGCTGAGACCCATATTCAGGGGGCCTGAGTCAGTCCCATGCTGGCTTCCCAGCTATCAGTCTGGTGGCTGTTAGCTCCCCCTTTTCAGGTAAACTGTCTATGTGTTTCTGCCGCATGGTCTTGTCTTCTCCATCTGCATCTGGGTTCTAGTTCGACTCAGTGTTTATGTATGGGTGTTTGATCCTGTTTTCAACAGGCATTAGTTGAGAGCTCCATGGAGTATTTAGTTGTTGATCTCACTCTCCAGGAAGGGCATTTATGATAGCCTTTCCATGGAACCTCAAATTGTTAGTTGGGAGCATTTTTGTAGTTCTCTAGACCTTACTTTGTGTTCAATTTTATCTCCAAACCAATATTGGCTCCGTCTTTTATGTTCTCTCTCTCTCTCTCTCTCACTCTCTCTGTCTGTTTGTCTGTCTGTCTCTCCTGTCTTCTATTCCTGACAGGGCTCAATCTTCCTAGTCCCACGTTTTCCTTTCCTCCCTCTCATTTTCTCATACATCTCTTTCCATACACTGCCCCCCCACTTCCCCTGTGCTCTGGGGGACTTGTCTTTTTCCGATTCTGTGAGAGAATTTATATGAATCTCTTAGAATGTACCTTGTATCCTAGGTCCTCTGGTGGTGTGAATTATAGGCTGGTGATCATTTGATCTAGGTCTAAAATCCATATATGAGTGAGTACATACTATTTTCCTCTTTTTGTAACTGAGTTTCCTCATTCAGGGTGGTTTTTTCAAGTGCCATCTACTTGCCTGCGAATTTCAAGATACCATTATTTTTTTCTGCAGAGTAGTAGTCCATTGTGTAGATGATCCACATCTTCATTAAATATTCTTCAATTGAGGGGCACCTAAGTTGCTTCCAGGTTCTTTCTATTACAAACAGTGCTGCTATGAACATAGTTGAACAGATGTCTTTGTTGTATGGACGTGAATCCTTTTGGTATGTGCCTAGGAGGGGGATTGCTGGGTCCTGTGGTAAACTAATTCCCATTTGCCTGAGGAACGGCCATACTGATGCACAAAATGGCTGTATGAGTTTGCACTCCCAACAGCACTGGAGGAGTGTTCCCCTTTCTCCATATCATCTCCAAAATGAGTCATCATTGGTGTTTCTAATTTTAGCCATTCTGGCAGGAGTAAGATGGTATCTTAAAGTTTTTTGATTTGCATTTCCCTGATAGCTAAGGATGTGGAGCATTTTCTTAAGTGTCTTTCAGCAGTTTTGATTTCCTCTATTGAGAATTCTTTCTTCAGTTCTGTATGCCATTTTTTTAATAGGGTTATTTGGTGTTTTGTTGACTAGTTTCTTGAGTTCTTTGTATGTTTTGGAGATCAGCCCTTTGTCAGATATAGGATTGGTGAAAATCTTTTCCCAGTCTGTGGGCTGCCGTTTGGTCTTGTCCACTTTGTCCTGTGCCTTACAGAAGCTTCTAAGTTTGAAGAAGTCCCATTTATTAATTTTTTCTCTCAGTGTCTGTGCCCCTGGAGTTATGTTCAGGAAGCAGTCTCATATACCAATTTGTTCAAGGGTACCTCCTGCTTTCTCTTCTAAGAGGTTCGATGTGGCTGGATTGATGTTGAGGTCTTTGATCCATTTGGACTTGAGTTTTGTGCATGGCAACAGACATGCTTCTATCTGCCATTTTCTACACCACCTCATCCTATTGTGCCAGCACCATTTGTTGAAGATGCTGTCCATGCCCCATTGTATAATTTTAGCTGTTTTGTCGAAAATCAGGTGTTCATAGGTGCGTGGATTAATATCAGGATTTTCAATTCGATTCCATTGGTCTACCTGTCTATTTTTATGCCAATACCAGGCTGTTTTCAGAACTATACCTCTGTAGTAGAGCTATAGTCAGGAATGGTGATGCCTCCTGAAGTTCTTTTATTGTATAGGGTTATTTTGGCTATCCTGGGTCTTTGTTTTTCCATATAAAGTTGATTAATGTCCTTTCATGGTCGGTGAAGAAATGCGGTGGGATTTTAATGGGGATTGTGTTGAATCTGTAGATTGCTTTTGGCAAGATTGCCATTTTTATTATGTTTATCCTACCTATCCAAGAGCATGGGAGATCTTTCCATTTTCTGGTATCTTCTTTAATTTCTTTCTTTAGAGCCACAAAGTTCTTATTATGTAAGTCTTTTACTTGTTTGGAAATCATTACTTACTTAAAGTTCTGTATTGTTGGTGTTGTGTCATGTTATCAGCCCAACAGTGTTCATTAGATGAGATTCTCTGATCAGGAGATTATTCAGTTATTCCATTTTCAAAATCGGAGGTGACTGTGAACTTCATGGGTCAGTTCTGTAGAAATCTCTCAGAAACTGATGATGCGAAACAATACAGTTTTTTTTTTTTTAAATCATGTAATCATTCGATTGTTAAAAATCTACGATTTAGTAAGCAGTGATCAGTGGGTAACACAGTGTCCCTCATTCTCTGGACACTGCTTCTGGTACCGATCTCCTGCTGGGTCAGTCTCACAGCAGCCAAATGACTGATGACACCATCATTCCTTACACAATCAAAGAAGTTTATAATTTGGATAGTCTTGCATACTTAACTTTCATTAGGTGGAACCAAACTCCAGTGATTGTCAAGGAAATCTGGGATGAGCCCACAAACTTTGTACCTCCCGGGTTTCCTCAAGTCCAATGAAGTTATTCCCAAATGTGAAAACAAAAGGTTTTAATTGGGAAGAACAAAACAGTCTGGGAGTTCACTCTATTGGAAGGCTAAGTTACATAGCAACAAAAGTGAAATGGAGGCTTGACACCACTAGTCTCAGCTCATAGGGTTTTCAAGGTTACAGCATTTCATAGAGTACAAAGTTTGATTGCAAGGGCATCAAGATTGATTAGCACACCTGCAAGGTTTTCTTTTTTTCCCTGTATCTCATGAAAATAACATGTGGGGTCTGTACTCTGAAATCAGGAAGTTATCCACTCGATGAGATTCTTGTTCTTTGTAGTTTTTCCATCACATCACATAAAGTAAAATATAAATTGTTAAATGTCTCCAAGAACTGTAGTCTTTCCAAGGATGCACAAAAAACTCATTGAAGTTGACTAAAAAGATGTTTTTACACAGGGCTCCCTGCTCCCAATACTCTGAAGAGATTCAACCCACAAAGTTTTAGTCAGAGTCACATTATTGATTCCAGGGAGATTCATGTATGTCATGAAAACCCACAGGAAGTAAAATCTGTCTTCATGTTCCCAATCAGATGTTGGGAGGACACAACACATGATGTATATACTACACAATGTACTCCTCCATCCTGGGGACAGCAGCCCCACACTCACCATGTGATTACTGAGCTCTCCCAAGCTCTCCATTGAACTTATTGCAGCAATAATCAAATAACAGCACACACACAAAAAGGTGCCAGCTCTCCTTTAGAGAAAAGCCTGAATCTGGCACTAAGAATGTCCCTGTACCTTTTATTATTGACAGGTCATGAGGAGGGCCTGGTTGGCTAGTGATGACTGAGTAACAAGATCACCTTCTTAAAGACACAGCACAATGATTCCTGACCTTGCCTTCCAACCCAGACAAAAACCTTTTCTAGGTCAGCAGAGATACACATATCTACTGCACTGACTTTGACTCCAATAGCAAATACTGCTCTCTTCCTGCACCCACTCCTTTCTCCTGAAAACAAGGTGGCTCTCTAGCTTTCACAGGCCACTACACAATCACATGATGTGATTATTCCCTGTCCTAACTACTATTGAGAGATTTTGGCACAGAAAATGAGATGTTCTGTAGTTTCCCACTGATGTCAGATGAACTGAAACCACTTATTTCATAGTTGTCACTGGGACTTCAGAAAAGCAGGGGAATAAAAAAGTAAAGAAAACAGGAACCTGATCTCATACAAGAAAATAAGTCTTTCTGTAATCTCAAGGCTGGATGATGGATCCACTGATTTAGAAACCTGACCACAGTCCTGTTCAAGAAGAGAACATTGAATAATGCAGCTATTTTCTCACTCTACCCTGAGGAAGCTCTGCTCAGTCACCACAGTGCTTGTAGAAGCAAGCTTCCCTGCCCAATTCTCTCAGAGTATTCAAATTACCCTGAAGACAACAGTTTTTATTATTATTCATTTTTCAAGAATTTCAGGAATAAAACTCCCAATGCATTGGAGCTATCACCAAAGCATCTGACAGGAGAAAGATATATCATGTTCTTTCTGATATTGCTCCTTCCCTTCTCTCATGGTTTCTAAATTGTCTGTGACCAGTAGATAAAATGTACACCCAGTTCCCCTGACCTCAGCAAAATACACAGAACAAACATCATCTTTTTTTGCCATATGGCCTAAAACCTCTCTCAAGTTTTTAATATTCTAGGTGCCCTTCCCTGTGTTGAATAAAAAATTCATTCCAATCTGCATTTTGTAATTTTATGTGCAACATCTGCACATTGTTTCGAGGAAGGAGGGGATGATCTTTTGCATAGCAGGAAGAGAGTGGGTTGTCTATTTTAGACAGGGTAAGTGACATTGAGATTTGTGTCTCTACAGTTGTCTATAAGGTCTGGGTCTTGAGTAGAAGCCAGACCCAAGGTACCCTGTGGTGTGTCTTTAAGCACACTTTAACCCTTAAGGAAATGCTCTTGTTGATCAAGCCTTACTAGCCAATCAGCAACACCAGGCCAACCTGCCAGTCACAGGCATTGCAGGACACTTTCTGTAGCCATACTGTAGGCTTTTGTTCTTGATGCAGGTTTGGTTTTAAGCAGAACAAGCACCAGTAAATTGCTTTTCTGGGAGTGTTACTGTAGTAAATTGTGAGTGGAGCATGGTTGAGTACAGAAGCCACCACATCGTGAGTGATTGGATAATATCATAAGATGTTTCATAAATACATTGAGCATTCTGAGTATTTCCAAAAATAATTGTTAATGTGCCTTTGTAATTAGCATGTTGTTATAAATTGTTGTTCATTGTCATAGGATTGTATTCATTTCATGTTGCAAACTTACCAAGTGTAGGATCTTAATTTTGATGCTTCATGCTCCAAAAGACCATTATTTAGTTCTTTATTTTGGTTTTATTGCTAATCTGTGGAAGAGTATGGCACATCATACATGTTGTGTATCTTGGCATGAGACTCAGTACATCTTCTTTTGGGGGATGACCAGAGGTCAGATAATGATGCACAACTTCACGTAATTATCTACATCCCATAACATGTATACTCATACAAACCATTTTCTCTCATGCTCAATCATACAATAGATAGTAATAGACTTGAAATATTGATAAATATTTATTCCATCAATTCTATTATCATCAATTCTAGTCTTGTATATGACAATTTAGCTTTGACACACTACACTGGAAATTGTAAAGCTAATTCTACTTGGTCTTAATAGTTAAAACCTGGATTCAGATATGTGAATAATGATGAAAAATTGGAGAAGCAGAGCAGCCCACCCCTAAGTCTTACTTCTACTGAATCCTCAGACCAAAGGGGTGGTAAATTCTGATCCTAGGGTCTTACATTAGAATGCAATAAACTTCTGTGTTCTTCCTCATTATATTTCTCTCTCCTCCCAGCCATATCTACCTCCCAAGTACAGGGATAAAGGAATGAGCCACTACCTGTCTCTGTTTATCTTTCAGACTGGGTCAATCTGGTGTAGCCTGGGGCGACCATGAAATTACAGAGGTCCACCTCATTATGTCTCCCAAATGCTTGGATTAAAGGTGTGCTCCACCATGACTTGTCCTATATGGCTAACTACTGCCTAGTTCCACACTCTCTTCTTAAAGCAAGTTTTTTTTTGTTGTTGTTGTTTGTTTATTTGTTTATATTTGTGTATTGTTTGTTTGGTGTTGTTTTCAGACAGGTTTTCCCTGTGTACATTTCTAACTCAATCAAACACATGGAGATTTACCAGCCTCTGCCTCTCAAGCACTGGAATTAAAGGCATGTGCCGCCACCACCTGGCAAAACAAAATACCACAACACCACCTTCAAGGAGAAAACCTTTATGGACCCCACAAATTATTGGCATGTGGATCCTGCTGAGTTTATCGATTTATAGCTTTAAAGCCCATTTCTTTGAAATACTCATGTGTAATGAAGACCAGCTGAGACACCCCATAAACCAAACAAATACCGAATTATTCAAATTTCCATTTGTCATCACCATTGTTGTACTAGCTGGCCCAGAGCTTGTGAGACATTCTAATAAACCCACTTTCTACAGACACAGAGAGATATGTTCTACCAATCCTGTTCAAACAGAGAACATTGAATAATGCAGCTGTTTCCTCATCTTCCTACTGAGGAACCTGTGCTGGTTCAACATAGTACTCATAGATATAGACGTTCTTCCCAGCACCATTGTCTTTGAGTATTCAGCTTACCATGCAGATGACACTTTTTTCTCATATGTCAAGAATTTGACTCAAATATCAGGAATAAAACTCCAATACAATAGACCTATAACCCTGGTGTCTGTGAGGAGAAAGATATATCATCTTGTTTGTAATATGGCTCCTGCCTTTCTCTCATGGTTATCTGAGAGGCCTGTGACAACCAGGTAAAAAGTCCCCTCAGGTCTCCAGACTTCAGCAAGATGGCACAGAACAAACATCACTTGTATCCTAAAAAAATTCTCTATACCTTTAATATTCTGGGAAGCCTTCCATCTGTTTAATAAGAGAATCATTTCAGTCTACATTGTGTAATGGTCTGAGCAAGCTCTGCACATTGTGTGGAGGAAGAAAGAGAGATAGAACCTGTGCACTGCAGGAAATTGGTTGGATCGTTTAGTGGTGACATGGGTAAGTGACATTGAAATTTGTGTCTGACTATGTAGTGTTGGCTGTCGTCTTTGATTCAAGCACTCAGGAAGTAGAGGCAAGTAGATTTCTCTGAGTAAACTCTGGTCTACAGAGTAAGTTCCAGGACAGCAGGGCCACACAGGGAAACTCTGTTTCAAACATCAAAAGAAATGAATTAATTAATCAAATAATCAAATAACTAATTAATATTAAACAAGTAATGAGAAAAATCTGCTAGAAAGCAACAACAACAAGATTAATAATAATAATTGAACAGCTCAGTTTAATTAGAAAGTTCTAGGACAACAGGCACCACATGGGAAATTCTCAAAAAAAAAAAAAAAAAAAAAAAACAGATCTCTAAAATTCCTAGTTCTGGAGTAGAAGCCAGGCCCAAAGGAGGTGCAGGGCTTGCTGTGTCTTTAAGAACACTCTAACCCTTGAGTAACTGCTCTTGTCACTGAAGCTTTATTAGCCAATCAGGGACATTGAGCCAACCCTCCAGTCTGAAGTCTGGAAGGAGACTTCCTTGAGCCATGCTGCAGGCTTGGTTTTGTATCAGAACAGGAGCCAGAGGATTGATTGCTGCTCTATGAGTGGTGCTGTGGGGAATTGTGAGGGGAGCTCATGGATGAACAGAAAAGCTGAAGCACGGTGAGTGACGGGATGTGGGAGGGTGGGATGGTGAGTCATGGAATTCTGTTGAGCAGGCTCTCCAGCAGGAAGCTGGACTGGAATGTGCTGCCATATTCAGTGTTCAGTTAGGCCCATTGTGGTCAGCAGCTTCCCTGACCAATGTGTGGCCTATGAATACTTCTCTATGTGGGCTGTTTCTGAGGAAAGGATTTTGATCCAGTAGCATTGTGAATAAAATTCTGTGTAGTCAGCTCCATTATGGTTTTGGTGTGCAGGGATGGCTATTTACCAAAGAAGGAGAGGTTCGGTTAATTCAGTGCCTTCCAGAAGTCCTGCTTTTAACATCTAAACTTTAGGGGTCACATCCATTCAGAGTTATTATTATTTTGTTTTTTGCCATCAAAATAACATTTCTTCTTTTGTGAAAAAAATAAATAAAAAGACCTTACTTTACATATAGATCCCAGTTTTCTCTCCCTGCCATCCTCCTATTTCCCCCAGTGACCTCCCTATACCATCCCCCATTCATTCCTCTGAGAGGCTGAGGTCTTCCAAGAGGGATCATCAAAATCTGTCAAGTCATTTGACATTTGGCCCAGGCACTCCTCCTTGTCTCTAGGCTAAGGAAGTATCCACATTGGGAGTTAATTTTGAGTGTGCTCTAAATGATATTATTTAATTTTATACATATATATATATATCCATGTACATATATATATATATATATATATGCACATATAGGTGTATATGTTTATATGTATATGTGTATGTGTATATGTATATAATTTTTTGAAATAGAATTTCTTGTAGTTTGCAGCCTGACTTAGAATTTCTCTGTGGTGCAGGCTATCCCCAATCTCATAGAGATCTGCCTGCCTCTGCCCCCCCAGTGCTAGGTTATAGTCAAGTGCCAATAAATACATGTATAAAGTCATTCCTGTTTTGGACAACACTCCATCATTGAGCTGTTTTGTGGAAGAGTGGAGTTGTTGATATAAAGATTTACCAATTCTTGGTGGATAGTTAGTCTCTCAAAATAGAATTTTGCTGAGGGAGTTCTGCCCCTAAAATTTAATAAATAAATAAATAAATAAATAAATAAATAAATAAATAAATAAATAAAATTAGTTTCATGATTAACATTCATGTTAGAGATTAGGATTCTAAAATATATATTTGCTTGCCAGGATAGTCCATACATTTGTCTCCAAAACATGGCAATAGACAAACCACTGATTTCAATGTATCAGGGCTTTTACACACTGTTCAAGGGTTCATTACTGGGTCACAATGAACATTAAGTCATGGTGTGCCATAAACATCCATTTTCTTCTGGAGAAAAATCATGGCTCTGTCATATGGGCAAGATGAGCACAGGTGACAACTGTTTGAAAAGGAAAACAATAATGTGTTGAGGGCTGGACTGAGCAAGCAAGAATTTTTGTGTAGATCCTCACTCATGGAGAAATAACATAGTTCCTTCTGAAACACAAGAAAGTTCTTGGCAGAGCAAATAACAGTTTCAGGGTTCTAGCCTTAGGTGATTTCCATCGGGTTTTGAGCTATTGAGAATAAAATAGAGCTCATCCCTTGAAACAAGGAATATGCTTGAGAGAGAATGCCTTTGTGGAGGGGCTAATTCAGATCCCAATTACACAACTCTTCACACTACATGGAACTGTGGTTATTGGGCCTCTGACCACTGAGGGATTAGTCAGTAATCTATTGGGATTCCCTGTTTTCCCCCTGCACTATTTGGGTGGTATTTTCCTGAGTTTGCCCATTAAATGTTAACTCTGTTGACTTCCTAGATGTCCCTACTTCCATTCCCCCATGAAAGTAGTATACAAGACACTATTCCTCATAAGCAGCTTACTTAGAATAATACATAGCTTCAGCAAAACACCCTTGACCAAGCTTTCATCTTTTCTTTGTTCTGCCTCCCCTACTTTTCTCATTTTCTGGCATTTCTTCCTCAGGACCTGTCAGTAAAGTGACCTATTGTTTCATATTACTCATGTACTCCTGGGATGGGTCCTTGTTTCACTGCCAGGGGCCGCCAAACAGAACAAGTCACCGAAGAGTCAGCCACATTCAGATGGTCTAGTTTGGTGCCATGAAGGTCCCCCAACTGCCAGTCCATACTCTGTGAGTTCCCAATAGTGATAGCAGATGTGGTGTGGCTTTGTTGGAGTGGGCTCTATCCTGTTAGAGGAATCACATCACTGTAGGATGAGACATGAGGTTTCTTATTCTCAGAATGATGCCCAGTGTGTCAGAAACTCCCTGTTGCCTCTGAGTCATGCTGCAAGGACTCTAACCTCAAGGACTGCAACAGTCTACATGCTGATATAGCCCCTGCCATAATGTTGATTAACTGAACCTCTGAAATTTTCAGTGTGACACCTCAATTAAATGTTTCCTTTGAAAGTTTTGCCCTGGTCCATGGTGTCTCTTAACAGCAATGAAAACCTAACAAAGGTGGATGTCGTTCCCAGAGCCTGGGGTATTTCAGTGACAGGCTGTCCCTTTTGTACAATTTATTTCTGTTGTGTTCTCAATAGTTTGTTCTGGTAGCTTGCCTCTCCCTTTATGCCTGTTTATTGGGATCTTTTTTTTTTCTCATGGCTATATGCTACTTAAAGGGCCAAGAAATGGTGCATGTTAACCTCCTATTCACTTTTCTTCTAAATGGATTAGGTGAATGCATTATAATGACCATGTCATGAAATAAGTGTGCGAGGCTCCAGATTTATATAAGTATATTGTCAAAGATATTTTTATTTACAGTCAGTGTATTAGACTTCTTTGTCAAACATGTATGGTTTATTGTAGGATGCAGTGACCTATGATGATGTGTATATCCACTTCACTCAGGAAGAATGGGCTTTGCTAAATCCTTCTCAGAAATGTCTCTACACAGATGTGATGCTGGACACCTACAGGAACCTCACTACTACAGGTGAGACTGTATTTTCCTTCATATTTTAAAATAAGAGACCCAATGTTTCTTGGTTACGGATACTATTCTGTAATTTTAATTGAGAAAAGGGAAACTTTGGTGAATGAGGCATGGTTCAAAGTGTCAATGAAGTTATTAACAGAAATTTTGTACAATTTACAATTACAATAATACATCATATATATTCTGTTATTTCAGTCTACATTTGGGATGACCATAATATGGAAGATCATTTGCAAACTTCTAGAAGACATAGAAGGTAAAATTTTCACATGTAAATTTATGAAAATTTTGCTCTAAAGATATTTTAATGTATTCTGGAAATTTTATTGAAGAGACACACATAAAAAATTTAAACAGGGAAAATAAGTGCAGCTTAAAGTATAGTGATGGTTCTTATTTTCTGCCCAAACCATGTGCATCAGTGAAAGGTAACTCTTCTGTGTTTCCAAGGAATTCATGTAAAAAGAGAAGGAAACAATTCCTTAACAGATACCACCCTAGAATTGTAGCGCCTGGAGATCTATGCTGTAGATATGCCCGTCTGTTGAGTTTCATACTATTCAGATATTTGAAACTGTATACATGTTTCATAGGTCATAAGTATATGTCCAAGACCTACTAAGAAAATAGTCTGTAGTAAAGCAGGCATTACTTATATATTTGTGACTTTTCTATGTATATCGAAAGGGCCATTTTATGAGTGTCAAGAAGTTTGTTGTGGAGAAACCTTAATCCCTATAACACATGTCTGTGAGGAAAAGAAAGTCAAAGTGTGTGAATGCAATGTGGAAACCTTTTTATTGATATTGTTACTTTAATAAGTATATCATATGTTGAGTCAGGTAGTTGTGGCCCATGGCTTTAATTTCAGTATTCATGGTGAAGAGGAAGGTGGATCCCATAATTTTGTGATCAGCCTGGTCTACAAAGTGAGTTCCATGCTATCCAGGTCTACACAGATACATTATGTATCAGAAAACCTAGGGGAAAAAAAAAAGAATATATGTTACTCTAAGCACAAGCCATGTGAATTTAGAATATGGAAAGACGAAACATACCTCTCTCTCTTAGGGCATTGAGAAGAAATGAAAGATACTCAGTAGTCCCCACTTTGAGAATATTTGTTGAGTGTGAAACGAGTTTGAAATTTATCAGTATTCTACCATCATCTGAAAAATATCAACAAAAACACTGCAGTAAATCCATATGAATGTGAATGCTTCCATTTGTACTGGTATATTTGGCCAGTGTATTATGATTTATACAATAGAAAAATTGATAAATGCAATAAATATGGCAAAGGTCTGAGATGGTCCAATTATTTTCAATTATGTGAGAAATCTCATGTAAACATATGCAGTAAATGTGGGCCATGAAATAAAGGCTCATACTCTGAATCACAGGTATCTTCTTTGAAAGCAAGACAATACCTCACGAGGGAAGCATTATGAAAGTAAATTTCAATATCTTATTCTTGTCTACAATTAGGCCAAATTATAAATTTATTTTATGCATGTACTAAGTTTCTTTATCATGCATGTGGTAAAGTTTTACATATGCTAATTATCTTTGCAGTAATAAAAGAAGCCATACGGGAGTGAATCCTGTGAATATACACAATGAATGTGTGAATAACTTTGTATGTTATAGGCATCTTCAAAGGATTGAAAAAATTCACACTGGAGAGAAACCATATAGAAGTCTTCAGTATGGTGAAGTGTTTGCATGCCAAAGTTTCCACCAACTCCGTGAAAGAAAACACTTGGTAGAGAAAACCTATGAATGTAGTCAATGTGGTAAAGTTTTTGCAAGACATACTATGCTTAAAAGACATATTAGAACACATAGTGGAGAGAAAACACAAGACTGTAATCAATGTGGTAAAGTCTTTTTACTATGCAATCATCTCAAAAAACATAAAAGAACACATACTGGTGAGAAACGCTATGAATGTGGTGAATGTGGTAAAGCTTTTTCACAACACCGGTATCTATTAATTCATAAAAGAATACATACTGGAGAGAAACCTTATGTATGTAATCAATGTGGTAGAGCATTTTCACGTGTCAGTAATCTCCAGTCTCACTATAGAACACATACTGGAGAGAAACCCTATGGATGTAGTCAATGTGGTAAAGCTTTCTCACAACACAGCTCTCTGGTACATCATAAAAGATCACATACTCAAGAGAGACCCTATGAATGTAATCAGTGTAGTAAAGCTTTCGCAACACATGATGTGCTTAAAAGTCATATAAGAACACATACTGGAGAGAAACCCTATGGATGTAATCAATGTGGTAATACTTTTTCACAACATACTGCTCTGCTACACCATAAAAGATCACATAGAGAGAGACCCTATGAATGTAATCAATGTAGTAAAGCTTTCACAACATATAATGTGCTTAAACGTCATATAAGAACACATACTGGAGAGAAACCCTATGAGTGTAATCAATGTAGTAAAGCATTTGCAAGTAATGTTCAGCTTAAAACTCATATAAGAACACATACTAGAGAGAAACCTTATGCATGTAATCAATGTGGTAGAACATTTTCACGTGTCAATACTTTCCAATCTCATCATCGAACACATACTGGTTAGAAACCTTATGGATGCAATCAATGTGGTAAAGCTTTTTCACAACACAGCCATCTGGTACATCATAAAAGAACACATACTGGAGAAAGACCCTATGAATGTAATCAATGTTGTAAAGCTTTCACAACACATGATGTCCTTAAAAGTTATATAAGAATACATACTGGGGAGAAACCTTATGAATGCCATCAAAGTAGTAAACCATTTACACATCCTATGGCTTTCTGAAGTCATAAAAAGAATGCATCCTTGAAAGACACTGAATTATACCAAGTGGTAAAGTTGTGTACTTTGCTTATCATAATAATCTTTGTCAGACTAAGAATACCCTTATGTAAAGTAATCTTACTAGAAAGGATGTTGTGTGATCTTCAGCCAACGTACATTGAGTTACATAGGATTCTGGAGAGAAAAATATCTGACATGTGAACAATCAGTTCAAGTATTACACTGTCTCTGTTTTGTTCTCACATGCAAACTCCTGTCTACAAAAGTCATAGGAATTCACTGATAAGGGAACCCTGCTTGTCTTTATTTACATGAAAACCTCATTCAAATGATTTGTGTTCTTTAAGCCCAATTGTTCATGCTTGCTTTCTTTTACATGAACCAATTCATGTTGTAGGAAAATTGTGAAGACTTTAAGACCCTCAACACATGGGTTACAGGAATGAGAGCTCATAAAAGAATCTATTTGCATATGGAAATTTTAATTATGTGATATCATTGTGTCAGTTTGTGATTGTTCATATGAGTAAGTTGTTTCCAAATAAAATACTTAATTTACCATTTGTCTTGGGTAGAAAAAACTTATCAACACCCCACGTCCACAAGAAACAGTTTTATTTATTAAATTTAAAACAAGTATGTTGTCTATTGTGCTCAAAATTTTTTTAAATGAGTTGGATTTTCTGTTTCATGATATCAAGGTGATAAAAAAAGGATTTCAAATAGGCACAGAGTGAGAGATTCAGTCTAAGAAAATTATTACAAATTCATTGCCATGACTTATGTCAGTTTTCTGAAAACATACTGTACATACCCATACCTGAATACTCAAGGGTCTAAACTTCCTGAGAACTGCTTACTTGAATTTTAAATTTTCTTTTAGTTCTTGTATTGATCCTATGGCTGGTCTGGAACTCCTGCCTATAAGGTAGACTAATTTACTGTCTTAGTATCTGAGATACCTGGGATTGCTGGATCTTGATTACAGGTACCCAACTACCCAAAGGATGACACTTTCAATATACATGTCAAGGTTAGGGTTGAATTATTTTTTCAACACGTTAGAAGATTTCCCTGTTTCTAAGTGATTATGTATCTTACATATGCTTTTGTTGCTGTGTAAAAGTGCCCTTGAACCTTTTTTTTTTTTTCAGTCTGAAAATACTCCCCAAATTTAAATATCTTTATATTTTCAAAATATTTAGTTTTCAGCTTGATTAAATCTGCGGTCTAAGTACGAGTATCAAAGATAATAAGGTTTTGACTCATTCTGTTTTGGTTTCAAATTTTTGTGCTTGTCTGTGGATACTTTCCTTCTGTACACAAGATTTCATGTAGTGAACACTTATCTTGAGCTCTCTATTAGCATAAGAGGACCTTGCAGGCCTGATTCTCCTGCCTCTACCTCTACATTCTAAGTGCTGGGTTGCAAGCGTGTGTCACTGTGCCTCTAAAGTATTTTGGTTTTTGATTTAATTTTTTTTTCTTTTTGAGACAGAGTCTTTCTATGTTGCTTAGACTGGCCTCAAACACTGGCTGTCTCCCCCACATTAGCTTTCTGAGTTCTGGAGTTACAGGAAGTTCAAACTGGATCTACCGGACCCCACAGATGGACAAGTTTTTAAACTAGGCATCACAGAGGAAGTGTGGCAGTGACCTCCAGTCTAGACAAAGATGCTTAATACTTTCCCTCTGGAGCTTTACTGAAGGTACTTAATTGGCAAATTCCTTTTCAATCATCAAGAAAGCAAATGAATTAACAAAAAAAAAATGGATTTAACAGTTAGGCATTGATGCCACTCACCACTTGGGAGGTAGAGGCAGTTGGATTTCTGTCAGTTTGAGGCCGGCCTGGTCTACACAGAAATTTCTAGACAGGTTTCAAAGCCACAGAGAAACCCTATATCAAAAACCTAAAACAACAGAAAATATAACAAAAACAAAGAAACAAAAAAATAAGAGAGAGAGAAAGAGAGAGATAATTTAGCCAAGCAATGATGTTTCAAGCCTTTAAACTCAGCACTCTGGATACAGAAGTGGGTGTATCTCTGAGTTGAAGAACATCAAGGGCTACAAAGGGAAACCCTGTGTGTGTGTGTGTGTGTGTGTGTGTGTGTGTGTGTGTGTGTGTGCTACCCTGAATTATGTACACATATGTACATACACATCCAAGTGTCCATGGAGATAAGAAGAAATCATCACCAGGAGCTTTATTTACAGGTGGTTATGAGACACCAGGTTTGGGAGCTAGAAATAGAAGTCCAGTCCTCTGGAAGAGGAAGAAATGCTCTTAACCTGAACAATGTAGCTAGCCAAAGAGATTCACTACTTACAGTTAGTTCTTCTACAGATTATTATTATTATTAATTGTTCATGTCATTCTTTGCTGCAGCATTGAGTGATGAAAATGGATCCAACAAACTCAAAAGCCTATAGGAATTTATTGGGAAAGGGAGTGAAGGCAGTGGTAGGTGTCAACAAATTGGGGGCAGAAAGGGAAAGAGAGAAAATTGGCAGGAGTTGCTTGCTGATAAAGAGGAAGGAAGCAGTTTAGAACCAGGCTCTGCAGTTGGGGTCCTTGCAACTGGGGACATGGAGGTTCCATTGGCCCAGCTCCTCGTGGCCTTTGAATGCACAGCCTTATGGAGTCACTTAATGAATGCAAGGCTTAGCCTTCCAACCTTTGACAGCCTTTGAGATGTCAGTGGAGGGTTATCATCTCTGAAAGCCAGATCCAGGAGGGAAGGGAAGGTTACCAGTGGAAACCAGAGAAGGTTGAATCCAGAGCATGGAAGGAACCTGAGCATTAGATAAGCCTGTGACCTGGAAAGGTTCCCTAAGAAGAAACAGGCCCTAGAGAGGACATGTGTGAAGTGACAGTCAGGTGCTGAGGAGAAACCACCAGGGCAGGAAGAGAAGTCTTTGGAAGGAGGAACAGGGCCAGGTTGCCTAGGGTGAGGGTGAATCCATTAAATCTATTATTACTATTAGTCAGCACATGATTTTCTGGGTGCTATTATTTTCCTTGTTAATTACTGAACATTCGTGATATAAAAATGTTATAAAGGACATAGCTGTAAGTGTGGTGACAAAGGCCTTTTAATTTCAGCATTCAGGAGGTAGAGGGAATTCTTTCTGTTTGAAGGTAGTTGGGTCTACAAAATGATCTCTAGGACAGCCTGGTATTCACTGTGAAACAAATTCTGGAAAAGCACACAAAAGACCACTCCAGCAAATATATTTTTCTTTATCCCTCCAAATGACAAATAAAATATATGTCATAGTCTTTCTACTCATGAAGCCTTACCCTAAGAAATTAATTTGCATTTTTCACTAGGGAAAAAATGTTTGCATTGTGTCTATCATGCACAATAATATTGGGATTTTTTTTCCCTTTCCTGACTGGTTATCCATTTCTCCAGAAAGTGCCCAGTGTAATAAGCATTAGTCAAGGCTTTGGGTATATTCACATTCCCAAAGTGTGTGTGTGTGTGTGTGTGTGTGTGTGTGTGTGTAGACCAGAAAACATCATAAAAATCTTATATAGATTAGAGATATGAGATGCATATATTTACATAATGGATAATATTTACAGCAAGCCTATAGACAACATAAAATATAACAGAGAGAAACACAAATTACATCTGAAAAAACCTGGAAAACAAGACAAGGTTGTCAACTGTATATCTACTCAACATTGTACTTGAAGTACTAGTTAGATCAATAAATCAACTGAAAGATATCAATGGAGTATAATTTTGAAAGGAAGATATTGAACTATTGTTTCCTGTAAGTACACATCATTGATATTAAAAACTCTGCAAGGGAAGAACAGGTGATAAACACTTTCAATAAAGTGACTGGGTAGTAGAGTAACAAGAAACCACACAAACAAACAAAAAAGCAGTAGTCTTTCTACATAAAAACAGCAAACAACTGAGGAAGAAGTAAAGAAATCAGCACTCATCACAACATACTCAAGTAATATAACGTATGTTTAAGTAATTCTTAACAAATAAGTGAGACATTGCATGCTAAAAAATCTTTAAGTATAGGAAGAAAGAGTTTGAAGTTCATATGAGCAGATGGAAAGATTTCCAGTACTCATGATCAATATCATTAACCCAGTCAAAAGGGTATCCCTCTAACAACAATTTACAAATCCACCACAATACCCATAAAATTTACAACACACTTCATCAAAGACTGAGAAAGTACAGTTTGTAACTTCAGATGAATAAAAAAATGTTAGGTAAAACAACTCAACAGTAAAAGAATAGCATGGCACTGGCAGGAAAACAGACAAATGCAACAATGGAATGAATTAAAAACCCCAACATCAAACAAAACACAAGTGGACACTTGATTTCTGATAAGGAAATTCACAAATACAAAATGGGGAAAAACACAGCAACTTCAACAAATGGTACCACTGAAACTAATTTTTTGCATGAAAAATTGAAATAGATTCATGTAGATCCCCTGCACAACACTCAAGCCCAGTGTGTCAAAGTCCCCAAGAAATCAGACACACTGAAGCAGAAACAGGATCAAGTGTGTAAAAGCTTTGAATACACTGGCACAGGGGACAGCATTCTGAATAGAAAATCAATTAATAAATGGGACCCCATGAAACTGCAATGATTGTGAAAGTCCAAGGACACTGTCAATCAGGCAAAAGGTCAGCTTAAGAAATGGGTTTAGATATTTAACAACTCCACATACAGTAGAGGCTAAATTAAAAGTTTATAAAAAACTAAAAAATATCTAGCTGTTGTATGCTGTGGAAAATCTCTTCTGTATAATATGAATTTTTTTTTCTCTCAGCCATTAACATCGAGCTCAAAATACTATAGCAGGGAATGCGGAGTTGGGTGGCTGGATCAAACCAGGATAATTCAGCGAAAAGGGGTGGATTCAGTGAAGTCATGAACCAGACAGAAAGGAAGGAAGAGAAGGTGAATAGGCTAATGTCACGAACCTTGGGCAGCACAACAACTAATAGAAATGGGTTAATTTAAGTTGTAAGAGCTAGTTAGTAATAAGGCAGAGCTATTGGTTGAGCACTTATAATTAATATAATCCTCAGTATGTTTTTTTGGAGAGCTGCAGGTAGAACAAAATACCTGCCTACATTTGAAAGTCTAAATAATCTAAATAAAAAATGGGGTATGCATATAAGCCACGATTTCTCAACAGATATATGTCAAGTAGCAGAGAAACACTTAAAGGAATGTTTGATACCATTAGCAACCAGAGAACTCCAAATCAAAACTACTTTTTGATTCCTTCTTAGAACTTTGAGAATGGCAAATATTAAACATGTAAATGACAGCTCATGCTGGTAAGGAAGGGATGCACTTGTAAAAGTACAATTTAATACAGCCTTTATGAACATAAGTATCATCATTCTTCAGAAAACTGAGAGTCTATGTCAATGACCAGCTATACCACACTTATTCATAAACCCAAAGGTTGTTCCATTCTACCACAATGATCATTAAGGCTTTATTCATTATAACCATGACTGGAAAGAGCCAAAAATTCCCTGAACTGGAGAACTGATCGTAAAAGAAATGAGGTGAATTTACACAATTTGATATTTAGTCAACTGTAAAATCTCTGGCAAGGAAAAAAAAGTTATTTTCTCAGTTCTCAGTGCTAATGTCAGATACCATAAAAGCAGGGAATCAAAACTCCTTCTTGCCCCTTCATTTTTCTTCTGTGTCCACCACTGTTTATAATTAGTCAGTGAATTCCCTTCATACACAGGTCCCTCTTCATGGGTAAGTCCACCATAAATGCTGCAGGAATTGGAAGAAACAGATTCACTGTGGTATTTCTTTTCACAGAATAATCAATGTCCTGCCTGGATGCAAAACTGCCTTCCCAGGAATAAGCAGCTATATAAAATTACAAACAACTCCTTATTTAAATAGTGTGAGGCAAGCCTGGGCCCTGCGACTCATTAATCTAAATTTCTGGTTCCCAAATTTCCTAATGATGTGTCGTTGTAATATGTTAGTTCTTCCCCTTCTGGTGACATCACAACTATTATATTGCTTTCACTACTACCTCATAACTATAATTTTTTACTGTTATGAGTCATAAATATCTGTGTTTTCTGACTCTAAACATCTATACAGGAAACCACCCTAATTGGAAACTGAACATTGAGTATTTCAAGCTTCCCTCCCTACAATGTACACACACAAATTCTGTGTTTTCATTCACATGGAAGTAATGAATACATGTGGAAAAATAACACAGACATCTTCTTAAACTGCACCATCATGCCCTTTTTTGATTGAGACCCATGCATCTGACTGCCTTAAACTACAAGTTGTAATCTCACCATTGCCTAGAGTGTTTTTCCCTGAAGTGTATGCAGTGCACTATTACTCCTATTATGGTCTAAAGGGAGAAGCCAGGATCCACATGCAAGTCATTTTTTATTTTATTTATTTTTTAGGGCTGGGACATAGCCTGAAGTGGCATAGACTGGTAATGTTAAAACTCTGGGGTACTATGGACTTGCAATCCAAGAATTGTGGTTGTTTTGTCAAGAAGATAATGAGGGCAATGTCGTGTTATGCTACAGGTAGAGTTCAAGGGACGTCAATCAACATACCTTATCTTTCCTCAAATCCATTTTTCCAAAAAGCTGGAGATAAACTCCTCTAGAATAAATAAAACTTTAATTTACACCAGGATTTATTGTTTGGTTCGACCCAGTTATGAACCTTGAACAGCAATTTAGAGGACTGTTCTATTATGTTCTGTTTACATTTCACTGGTTTTAAAATCAGGATTTTCTCTTTCATTATGTACATGCAGCTTAAATGCTGCTAATCCTGATGAACAAACATTCGCATCTTGCCAAATCAATTTCTAACAGGTGTGGTTAGCATATAGGTCAAATAATTCTCGGCTATTCGGGAAGGAGACCTAAATTAGCTAAATTTTGCTTTATGTGACTTAATGTCTCCTAAGATATGGTAATGTTTTATGACATCAGTTATACTCTCTACAAAACACTTTAGTAATGGATTACTACTGTACACATGAGATACCAGTTACAAGCTCGATACAATTAACTCCAGATAAACCCTGAACGTAAATGTTCAATATTAAAAGTGCAGAATTCTGGAACATACTAGATAGATGAGGGCTCTTTGAATTTGGCACATATGTCTTCCATGATGAAAACCCAAGAACAACAGGTATCAGCAATTCAGAGGAATGTCAATATCAGGCATATTCTCAGCACAATATGGCTCCAGATGCTCTGCTATGACATTATGAACTGGCAAATTTCACAATGTGATGAGATCAAAGGCTACTGCCATGTCCAATTGAATTTCAAGGAATAAAAAGGACAAGCAGATATAGGACACATAGCGCCAGGCAAGAAGCAAGCTCAACCAGTTTCTGGCTGCTGGTTACCACCCAGTTGGGGGAGGAACAGCTCCCTGGTCTCAGCATCAGCTGCTGCAACTCTCAATCTTGGAACATGGGAATCTCACACACCTTCCCAAGCCACTCTTTCCCTTCTAGGAACAGGCGATAGTATATTACCATAGGAGGTTGTGGGGATTTCAAGCACTCAACCCACATCAGAGCCCAAAGAAAAGTTCAAAACACAACTTTAGAATTCTTCACCAGTGGAATCAAGGCAGAACCCTGGCTCCTAGAATAATGCTTCCTTCAGTTAACATCTTCCTGAAACACGAGGGACAGGTCATGGTGAGCAGAAAGTACAAGATAGCATGTTTCAAAACCCATCTTCCATGTGAAGAAGAGATTTATTCCAGATATATCCCAGATTGGTTGCAGAATTGTGCCACATTCAACAGCAAGTCCCTTGCTAATGTGAACCAATGGATTTGGTTATTAAAGGATGTATACAAATGTTGAAGGAGGCTAATCACACAATAATGTACAAGAGGAATACAGTTTAACTCAAGAACATTGTGAATGAAATCCACAGGGCCTTCACGACTGACAACCACAATCCCAATTTTATGCTATCATGAAGTTACTAACCCTGCTACATTCTAGATCTTTTCCATCATGGTAAATCCAGCTGCTGATTGCCTAACATTTCCCCCTGTAGTGTACACAAGAAAGTAGTCTTCCTATTTGGATTTGAATGCAGGAGACATTCTCCACCAGAATTCCTTTTGTGGTAACTGCAATGGATAGTTGACTACAGGACTCAAAATTGTAATTTGAAAATGCAGAGGTGGTACAGCCCATTAATGTATGGGTTTAATTTGCAATTAAGAGGTAAGTAATTTCATTGACCTGGGAAACATTCAGCTAGGAACCAAAGACAACTGAGTCAACAAAACAGTGCTGTCTCAGAACCATGTCCTCTAATTGTAGAGATACAACTGCTATAGCCTTACTATGTCTTCCCAGGAAGAATTCACTCCACATATTTAAATGATTATTAAACGAAGTACCTTTAAGGACTGTGTGCATCAAACTCTGGCTAATCACTAAGAGGTGATGTTGTGGAAATTTATTTTAAGATATATTAGTTCATTTATGCCATGGAACATATATTAAATGATGATGGGAAACATGCCTTGAATTCTTTACTGTGGAGTTGGTTTAGCTCTATTAAGCTGTGGTAATTTGCATGTCTGGAGCACCGGAAGGTCTAATAAAATGCTGTCTGACCAATATCAAAGCAGAAGAAATGATAGGTAAGGTTGGAAGGCAGAGAGAATAAATATGAGAAATCCAGCAGGAGAGATGAAGGAGCAAGAAAAGCAGGGCACATCCAGATATTCTAAAATAGAGCAATAGTGAAAGTAATATGCACAGAATTAAGGAATGGAAAAATCCCAGAGGCTAAAGATAGACGGGATAATTTAAAGATAAGAAAAGCTAGCAGGAAACAAGCCAAGTTAAGGAAGGGCGGGTATTCACAAATAAGAATAAGCCCCTGTGTGAGATTTATTTGGGAGCAGGGTGGGGAACATGCCCTAAAGACCAAATTGTAAATATGTACAATAAAAAAGTCAATCTAGAAGAGATTTTCCAACCTATGTATGATATCACCCTTAAGTCTCTTACAGGCCCCAGCACCTACATCAAACAATTTAAATAGGGACAACAGAATACAAGTGCAGCCACTGAGACAGATGAAGACTTAAAGAGGAAAAATCTATCTTTTAGATCAGAAGTTACAACCTGCAGTATAAAGTTGTCTCAATATATTTTAAGAATGTATCAGAGTCTATGACTCTCACACATACAAAGGGCAGAAGACACAAATACAGAAAACATCAAGGAAAATTCACATATCTGTCCCTGAATGTTGTTCTTAGACAAGCAGTCCTTTTGAGCACTTTTAACCTCAGAATATGGCATATATTAATCTCTGAGCATGATAACTCACAGGAACATCATGGATGCTTCCATGCAGGACCAGAAGATCATCTTAACTAGGTCTACCTGATGTCTATGATAGGGCTGTGACACCACTGTAGAGAATTCCATTTTTACTTTGGTTTATTTAATGTATATGGCTGTTTTCTTCCAGCCACCTGGGCACAGTACGTGCAAAGGATGGTATAGGGTACCATCTCCCTTGGAAGTCAAGTTACAGAAGATGGCTATCTGCTATGGTTTCTGGGAATGGTACTTGTGTCCTTTGTAATAACACATAGTGCTCTTGAGTGCTAAGCAATATTTCTAGCCATCTTCATTATTTAAAATATATTCTCATAACATTTATTTAAAATGTATGTCACCAATTTACTCCTTCCTGCCTTTTCTCCACCCCTTCGCATGTTCTTCCCTTTAAATTCCTTTCTTGTTAAGCACTTGTGAATATGTATGTACAAACATACAAATAAAATCAATAGAGTTCACTTCTCTTGGTTATGTATATATGGTTTGAGGACTGAACATGTTCATTTGCATTTGCAATTAGGGTGCTCATCCTTACCTGTGGCTTATTCTTCCAAATTCAGGATAATTGCTCTCTGTGAGCACTAGGCATCTGGACACAAAATGATCTGGGCTACCTTATTCAGGAAATATTAACAAGAATAAGTAGAAGGGTGGTAAATAGCTTAGCTAACAATTGCTGGTGACAAGGCCCTGAAATCCTAGACCTTTGGGGAAGATTATGGACACTGTCCTGAACCAAGCATAGTCAATCTTTGTTATTTGGTCCTCCCACTATACCTCATGAACCATTTTTATCTTGGATGAGTTTGAAATCCTGAAACACCCAACTCTACTTTCTAAGAATCATGATTACAGGCCTCTGCCACCATGCCTGGTTAAGGTGGCTTCAGCTTCCCATAGTGAGACATTAGAATGATGGGATGAGGAATTACAGTTAACAATACTCAAAATCCATTTATTTCTGTCAGCCTTGGTTTCAATATTTGCAGGATGAGGCAGTATTTTTCCCAGGATCTTTGATGAGTTAAAACAGACTCAACGGTGAGCAAGATAATATTTCTCATATTTGGAAATCAGTGAACTTTGAGGCAAAAATGATGTATTTGATAAGATTTTTTTTTTCTGTTACTGGAGTGACCACCAGAGTCTTTGTCCTGGTTACCCTAACTGGTGAGGGTCAGTCACTCATCCTCAGTAAGCCAATTAATTAAATCAACTTATGTAGTCACATGCACTCTGTAGTCAATATCGGCAGATCTCTCTGATGTCCTAGGAAAACTTCCATCTATATTGGTGTGTTCTGGGCCATGTACGGAGTCACAGTAACACTATTCTTAAAAAGAAAAGGATAATTAATACAAAAAGGAAAATGACAAAATAATATCATTTTAAATCATATTTATTTTGTTTGACTAATTTGGAACAATAAAGAAAATATATGTTTAATAATGCATCCAAAGGGTCCAAACAGACTTTGAAAGAAGACAAATATATGCAAAACTAAATAATCTAAGTAAGCCAAATAGTGAATATTCCCAATATTTAAAACCCTCCCACATTCTCAGTTCCTCTTTTTCCTATAATGTGGTCAGATAAGAAGTCAATGTTTCTTTATTACAGACATTCTCATTTGGAAGACATGAGTCTTTTTCCACAATGAGTTTCCTGAGAAAATTAGAATTTCATGATTCCCGTGTTTCACTAGTTGCAGACCAAAATAGATCACACAAAGTTGACGTCCAGTCTACAGACAAATGCCATTGTCTGAAAACCTGCAGTTACATTACAGACACACACATATAACAGATATATTTGCTTTGATTTCAGTAAATTTCTTTTTCTTTTTTTTATTTTTGAAGGTGTTATTTCCTTTATTTATAGAGTTTAGTGAAGAAACTAAAACAAACTTGGTTTCTGAGGAAAGACATTTGCAGTATGATTTTTGTTTTAGGCGTGTTATGGCTCCACCTGCTGGCTAACTAAAAGTAAATGTTAATTCATGATAAGCAAAGTACATACTCTGTTCTCTATAAATGCAAAGTGTGAGGCATTAGAAAAGATATGTTTAGAGTGCAAGAGACTTCCTTATTTAATTTGAAATGCATTTTTAATAGGGTTTGAGACAAGTCAACTCACTGCACAATGCTGTTTTAAATTTGAAATTCCTTTAGAGTTTCAATTAAAAAATTAATTACACTATAGTTAAGATAATCCATTAACCCCAAAAATTCCTATTAAAATTGAATAAGTGATTTGTACTAGATAATTTAAGAGAAATTGTTGGACATATCTGTAATAGTGATCATTTTTTAATTTATTATTTTACATGTCGATCACAGTTTCCTCTCCTTCCCTCCCTGTGTCCCTTCCTCCATCCATCCTTCCCTCAATTTAACAATCTCTGCCCTCTCACATGCACTCTAACCACCATAGCCTCCCATCCCCCCACCCCAATTCTATATTTAGGGGAATGTCATCCAGTTGGGGTCATGTAGATCTGACAGGTCATGTGAAGTAGGGACTAGGGCTTCTCTCCTGTCTCAAGGTTAAGGCAGTTATTCCTCAATGGGGGGATGTGCTCTCAAGGTCCTTTTGTGCACCAGGGATACATCCTGGCTCCACTGTCTGAGGTCCTTTAGACTGCTCAGACCTTCTGGCTGAGACCCATATTCAGGAGGGCTTGAGTCAGTCCCATGCTGGCTTCCCAGCTGTCAGTCTGGTGGCCCATGACCTCCTCCATGTTCAGGTAAGCTGTCTCTATGTGTTTGTGCAGTCTGGTCTTGTCCTCTCCATTTGCATCTGGCTTCTAGTTCGACTCAGTGTTTATGTATGGGTGTTTGCTCCTGTTTCCAACAGGAATTAGATGAGGGCTCCATGAATAAGTTAGTTGTTGATCTCTATATCCAGGAAGGGCATTTATGGTAGCCTTTCAAAGGAACTTCAAACTGTTAGTGGGTGGAAGTCTTGTAGTTCTCTAGGCATTTCTTTGTGTGCAATTTCATACTCAAACCAATACTGGCTTCCTATTATATGTTCTCTCTCTCTCTCTCTCTCTCTCTCTCTCTCTCTCTCTCTCTCTCTCTCTCTCCTGTCTTCTATTCCTAACAGGGCTAAATCTTCCTAGTCGCACATATTTTCCTCTCCTCCCACTCACATTCTCCTACTTTTCTCTCCATTCGCTGCCCCCCCTTCCCCTGTGCTCTGGGGGACTTATCCCTTTCCGCTTTTGTGAGTGACTTTATATATATCTCTGAGAATACACCATGTATCCTAGTTCCTCTGGTGGTGTGAATTAAGGGCTTGTGATCCTTTGCTCTAGGTCTAAAATCCATATATGAGTGAGTACATACTATTTTCCTCTTTTTGCGTCTGGGTTTCCTCATTCTTGATGGTTTCTTCAAGTGTCATTCACTTGCCTGCGAATTTCAAGATACCATTACTTTTTTCTACAGAATAGTAATCCATTGTGTAGATGTGCCACATCTTCATTAACCATTCTTCAATTGAGGGGCGTCTGGGTTGTTTCCACGTTCTTGATATTACAAATAGTGCTGCTAAGAACATAGTTGAATAGATGTCTTTGTGGCATGGATGTGGATCATTTGGGTATATGCCTAAGTGGTGGAAGGCCGGGTCCTGTGGTAAACTAATTCCCATTTTCCTGAGGAGCCACCATACTGATCTCCAAAATGGCTGTAAGAGTTTGCACTCCCACCAGCAGTGGAGGAGTGTTCCCCGTTCTCCACATCCTGTCTAGTATGAGTAGTCATTGGTGTTTCTAATTTTAGCCATTCTGGCAGGATTAAGATATTATCTCAAAGTTGTTTTGATTTGCATTTCCCTGATAGCTAAAGATTTTGAGCACTTCCTTAAGTGTCTTTCATCCATTTTGATTTCCTCTATTGAGAATTCTTTCTTCAGTTCTGTATCCCATTTTTAAAATAGGGTTATTTGGTGTTTTGTTGACTAGTTTTTTGAGTTCTTTGTATTTTTTGGAGATCTTCCCTTTGTCCAGTATAAGATTGGTGAAATTCTTTTCCCAGACTGTGGGCTGTCATTTGGTCTTGTCCACTGTCTGCTTTGCCTTACAGAAGCTTCTAAGTTTGAAGAGCTCCCATTTATTAATTGTTGCTGTCAGTGTCTGTGCCCCTGGAGTTATGTTCAGGAAGAGGTCTCCTATACCAATTTGTTCAATGGCATCTCCTACTTTCTCTTCTAAGAGGTTCAATGTGGCTGGATTGATGTTGAGGTCTTTGATCCATTTGGATTTGAGTTTTGTGCATGGCGACAGACATGGATCTATCTGCTGTCTTATACACACCCTCATCCAATTGTGCCAGCACCATTTGTTGAAGATGCTGTCCTCACGCCATTGTATAACATTAGCTGCTTTTCGAAAATCAGGCATTCATAGTTGTGTGGGTTAATATCAGGATTTTCAATTCAATTCCTTTGGTCCACCTGTGTATTTGTGTGCCAATACCAGGATGTTTTCAGAACTATAGCTCAGTAGTAGAACTTAAAGTCAGGAATGCTGATGACTTCTGAAGTTATTTTATTGTATAGGGTTGTTTTGGCTATCCTGTGTCTTTTGTTTTTTTCATATTTCCATTATTATCCTTTCAAGATCAGTGAAGAATTGTAGGATTTTAATGGGGATTGCATTGAATCTGTAGTTAGGTTTTGGCAAGATTGCCGCGGAGCATGGGAGATCTTTCAATTTTCTGGTATCTTCTTTAATTTCTTTGTTTGGAGCCACAAAGTTGTTATTATATAGGTCTTTTACTTCTTTGGTACGTGTTACAACAAGGTACCTTATGTCACTTGGTGGCTATTGTAAAGGGTGATGTTTCTCTGATTTCTTTCTCTGTCTCATTGTCGTCAGATAAAAAGTATGGCTACTGATTTTTTTTTACATTTATCTTGCATCCTGCTAGTTTTCTGAAGGTGTTTATCAGCTGTAGGAGTTCCCTGGTAGAGTTTGTTTGTTTGCTTATGTAAATTATCATATCATCTGCAAATAGAGACAGTTTGACTTCTTCCTTTCCAATTTGGATCCCCTTGATCTCCTTTTGTTGTATTGTAGCTTTAGCTAGAACTTCCAGTTTGATAGTGAAGAGATATGGAGAGAGAGGACAGCCTTGTCTTGTTCCTGATTTTAGAGGAATTGGCTTGTTTCTCTTCATTCAGTTTGATGGTGGCAGTTGGTTAGATCTATATTGCTCTTATTATGTTTATGTATGTTCCTGTTATCCCTGATCTCCCCAAGACCTTTATCATGAAAGGCTGTGAATTTTATCTAGGGCTTTTTCAGCATCTATGGAGATAATCATATGGTTTTTCTTTTTCAGTTTTTTTATATGGTAGGTTATGATGATAGATTTTTATACATTAACCATCCCTGCAATTGAAGGATGACACCGATTTGGTGATGGTGGATGATGTCTCTGATGTATTCTTGAATTCGGTTTGTCATTATTTTATTGAGTATTTTTGCATAGATGTTCATCAGGGATATTGGTCTGTAGTTTTCTTTCTTAGTTATGTCTTTGTGAGGTTTGGGTACCAAGGTTATTGTGGCATCATAAAAGAGTTTTGCAGTGAAACTTCTGTTCCTAATTTGTGAAATAATTTGAGGAGCAGTGGTACTATTTCTTCCTTGTATATCTGGTAGAATTCTGCACTGACGCCATCTGGCCCTCAACATCTATCCAGTACTTTCTGGCATTGAGGGTTTCCACGGAGAAATCAGGTGTAATTTTGATAGTTCTGCCTTTATATGTTACCTGTCCTTTTTCGTTCACTACTCTTAATATTCTTTCTTTATTCTGAATGCTAAATGTATTGATTATTATATGTCGAGGGGTCTTTTTTCTTTGGTAGAGCCTATTGGGGTTCTGTATGCTTCATGTACTTTCATGGGCATGTCCTTCTTCAGATTGGGAAAAATTTCCTCAATGATTATGTTGAATATGTTTTCAGCACCTTTGAGCTGGTCTTCCTCACCTTCCTCTATGCCTATTATTCTTAGGTTTGGCCTTTTCACTGTGTCCCACACTTCCTGGATGTTTTGTGTTAAGGATTTGTTGGGTTTATGATTTTCATTGGTCGATGAATCTATTTCTCCTAGTTTATCTTCTGCACCTGAGATTCTCTCTTCCATCTCTTGAATTCTGTTGGTTAAGCTTGCATCGGTAGTTCCCAATCTTTTGCCCAGTTTTTCTATTTACAGCATTCCTTGGGTTTGTGTTGCCTTTATTTTCTCTATTTGAGTTTTTATAGTCTTGAACTGTTTCCTTCACCTGCTCGATTCTCTTGTTTCTTAGTTTTTGCACTTTCTTTTCTTTCCTTAAGGAATTTGTTCATTTCTTCCACTTTTTTGTTTATTTTTCTTCCATTTCTTTAAGGGATTTTCTCACATCTTCTTTGAGGGCCTCTATCATTTTTTGATGGTAATTTTTAAGTCGTTCCCTTCTGCTTCCTCTGCTTTGTTGTTGTGTTCCATTCAAGTTGGGGTAGATTCCTTAGATTCTGGTGGTTTCATGCTTGCCTTCTGTTGTTAGTTATTTTCTTGTATTGCCGTCTTTCCATAGCTTCTTTCTATAGGTGTTTGTGTTGTCTCTCCCTCTCTCTATGGTGCTAGGTTGCCTCTCCATAGACAGGGACCCAGGGATGGGGTCAGGGATGAGGATCCAGTAGAAGATGCCTACAGAAACTCAGAGTGGTCCCACAGACATAGGCAGGTCTTTGGGAGGGGCCTGAGACTCCAGCAGAGGACTGTAGATGGGGGTCAGAGGCAAAGCAGTTGAGAATTACAATTGGTCCCGTGTGGATAGGCCGGTATCCTGTGTTCATATTTGCTCCAAGATTTCCCCCAAAGTAGTGTAGTCTCTAGCCAATGGTTGGCAGAAGAGGACTAAGCCTGGGCTAATACTCGGGATGTTTCTGCACCAATAGTCCAATCTCTCATGGAACTGGCACTCTCCACCTGAGGCTTCTTTAGCAGAAGCTCTGCTTTTGGGTCAAGGATTTGCTGGAGGGAACTCAGAGTGGACCCATAGAGATAGGCAGATATCCCGGACTTCAGCAGAGGACTGGAGCAGGGGGTCAGAGACCAAGCAGGTAGAAAATATGGGTGGACCCACATGGATAGGCAGGTCTCCTTTGTTCAGAGTTGCTCCGATAAGTCCCCACAGTAGTGTGGATTGTTTGCTCCACCCTCTGTCCCAGTGCTCAACCAGAGCAGCAGGACAAGTTGCATGGTAGAGCACAGGGTAGTGCGGGCAGGCTGGCAGTGGGGATGTGTGGGGTTGTATCAGAGTTCCAAGTGTGCTCTCTATAGGGAAAGAACACAGGAGCAGCAGGATGAGGGGCCAACCCGGAAGTTGGGGGAGCGGTTGTAGGGGACAGGCTGCCCCAATTTGGCCCAGACTAACCTCTGGGCAATGGCTGGCAGAAGAACATTTTCTAATAGATCTTATTAATACAAACTCACAGAGAGTGGGAGGGTGAAAATGGAAGGATCACAGACTCAGAGCATCTGGCTACTACAGTTCTTATCTCTACCTATTATCAGACAAACAATGTGATCCTGTCCTCACACTGCTTCCTCAGATTGACTGGTATCTCTTTGATCCCTCAGACTAACTACTCAAACGAAATATCACCCTTAATGCTCTTCTGCCCCCTCTACCATTTTCTTCCTCTTTCTGTCCAGCCATGTCACTTTATCTCCAAGTCCCTACTGCTAGGATTAATGGCCTGAAATCCTAAGGCCTGGGATCACCTTAGTGTGAGCTGTTTTTCTTTTAGACAGACTTTTTTCTCCCTCTATCCCCCTCTCTCGCACTCTGTCTCTCTCCATCTCTCTAATAGCCAGGACTGGCCTTGAACTCACACACTTCCATCTGCCTCTTTCCCATATGCTGGTATGAAAGCTATGCCCATACCCTGCTCTATTAGGGAAGATATTGGCCTCTATGACAAAATAGTGGCTTGGGTAATAGCTAACTGTCACAATAAATGGGAGATGTAGCATTTTACTGGCAGGGAAGCATGGCCAGACTCCAGTTATGAAGGATGTCATCATCACCAATTGAGTCAATGAATCATAAAATGTGAAATTATTGCACAATATCTCCACAAGAGGGAGTTTTACAGTTCTCTTCATGGAATGGAGTATTGTTGTTTACATAATTATGCAAATATTTACATTACCCTGGGGATTAATACAGATTGTCAATTTAAATTCATTAATTATGTAATTAGATGATCTGTGGCACCAGATTCCAGGTGTCATGGACAATATAACCATTGTTTTTTATAATTAAATAATCTAATAATGGGTCCATGTATCATCATCCACTTCCCTAAGGTGGCTCCAAACCAGGCTCATGAACGATGCTGTCGTGATTAATTTAAATATTTTTACTACATAATTGATATTGAGATGGTCTATAATAATTGCCTCCCACATCGTGTCACCACAATCCACTGATCATGGATTATCTAATTTCCTATTTTAATAATCAAATAACAACATAATCAGAGGATGAAATGGTCTGCCATACTCCACACAATTGCCTCTCAGTTGACTCCAACATGATTGTGGGAAACTCCCAGGTTCATCCCTTATTTAACCGCAGAGCACAGTAGTAACATGTTTAAATGCTGAACTGTCATTGTGTATGCAGGGTTTAGAAGATATCACATATTTAATGTTGCGCAGCTGCCTCAAAAGAGATGGAATAAAATCCAATAATC
Source organism: Phodopus roborovskii (assembly GCF_943737965.1). Taxonomy (NCBI): domain Eukaryota; kingdom Metazoa; phylum Chordata; class Mammalia; order Rodentia; family Cricetidae; genus Phodopus; species Phodopus roborovskii. Next base: position 48,475 of record NW_026125557.1, read on the forward strand.
ACTAAGTCTACTGTAACAAATGGATTATCACCTTCCTGATGGAAGTCAACAATGGCAAACTCGCCTTTTGATGAATAATTGTGAGTCTTATTATCTTTTGTTCCATAGTTTTACTTCTTAGGAGAGAGAGTATTCATAAACAGAAGACTTTGAATGTTTTCTCCACAGACTAAGTTCTCTGAGGACTAGGTAATCTTGAATTTGGTAACCAGTAAAAGCTGTAGGCACACTTCCAGAGGTGTGGCTATGACTTGTTTAGGCGAATCAAATGCTGTCATTAAAAGTTTTAGGAGATAGTTACCTTGGGAGACTGTAATGTCCCATGATAACACTTTCTTGAAGCTGCTCTCTGGTCCTTGCCCCATGATACCAGGATACAGAATGCAAGCAGGGTTGCCAGGCAACATTTATGAACCAACATTCTGTCACATTCTAGTGCCCCTCCCCCATGCTAAAAGGAGTATACCCACCTATGAACTAACCTTACAGCCTCACTGAGTTTCTCACAAAAACAAAGCAGGGCTTTTTCTTTTGAGTTCTACATATTTACCAGTCTCTCAAGCTACAACTCGCCTAAAGTGACATAAGCATGAAAACGAAAGCATCATTGTGCCATTCAACTACAATGATGAGTATTTTAAAACTGTTTTCTATGCTTCAATTTTCTAATTTCTAGGATGGAAACAATACAATTAATCGCCTCTACCATAATCCTTTTCCCCTTATTGAAAATAAAATAAACTCCTATTAATCCTCTTCCCTTTGGAGGAGCTTGATCCCATGGTTTCTCAGAATTGTTTAGATTTGCATTAGGCCGATGATTAAGGATTTTGAGCAGTGTCTTATGTTTCTTTCAGTCATTTTGGATTCCTCAGTTGACTGTTCTCTTTAAAGTTCTGTACCCCGCTTTCTAATATGGTTATTTTGAGTGATTTATTGTTGGTGGTGTATCATGTTATCAGCCCGACAGAGTTCATTAGATGAGATTCCCTGATCAGGCAATTATTCAGTTATTCCATTTTTAAAAGCAGTGGTCACTGTGTCCTTCATGGGTCAGTTCTGTTGCAACCTCTCAGAAAGTGATGATGCGAATCAGTACAGTTTTTTAAAATCGTGTAATCATTCGATTGTTAAAAATCTACTATTACGTAATCAGTAATCACTGTATAAGGCAGTATCCCCCCATTCTCTGGGCACTGCTTCTGGTACCTATCTCCTGCTGTGTCAATCCCACAGCATCCAAATGACGGATGACACCATCATTACTTACGCAATCAAATATGTTAATAATTGGATAGTCCTCCATACTTCACTTTCAAAAGATGGAACAAAATTCCAGTGATCGTCAATGAAGTAGTACTTAGATAATTAAATCATGCCACGTGATGAACTCCCATGGAGGAATGGCTCGACTCCAGTCAAGAAGAACAACATCTTCATCGAATTAAATAATTAATATAAAATGAAAAATGATTGAAAAATGACATGGTGGTGCATACTTAAATCCCACATGGAGTAGTCAGACTGATCTCTTCCTGGAATAATGATGTTTTTAAAAAATTAAATAGATAATTAATTAGTGGGCCTTTTATATTAACACTGACGAGATGGCACCAAAGTCTTAAACCTATCTCTGATGTAAAGATCTATTTACATATCTAAATGATGAAGTAATGAGATGATATTCCATCATCAACTCCCAAAATCTGACTCCAAAAGGGACTTATGGTCCATAACATTACATGTATTTTAAATACGTCAATTAAATAATGAATTATTACTTAATTTCCTAGTTTAACAGTTAAAGAAGTAACTGTAGTATTAGATGACGTGATGGTCTGGTACAATGGTCTCCCCTAAGGAGGCTCGAAACTCCAGTGATCACTGAATACATAATGGCAGATTTTCATAATTAAATGAACAAACATTAAACAAGTGGATGGTGTTTTATACGTGAAGCCTAAATGATTACTCAATACTGAAGAGACATTGAGTTTTAATCATAGATCTGAACCAAAAATGAACGAATAAAGAAATAGTTTCTCAAAATTCACCCCTAGAGAGATAACAAAATGATGTCAAAATTGATTTAAATAAAGAAAGGAAGGAAGAAAGAAAGAATAAAGAAAGAAAGAAAGGAAGGAAGGAAGGAAGGAAGGAAGGAAGGGAGAGAGAAAGAAAGAAAGAATCCACAAGATACAATTTAACACCAGCAAGGTGGATCCAGACCCCACTCTTCCTGGAGTAGAAAAAGACAGATTTCAATAATGAAATAATCAGATAGTTAGATCGTCTGTCACACTTGAGTCACTCAAGGTGGCGCCAAACTTCAGGGATCACAGATTTTATAATGAAAGTATTTAATAATTACATCTTTAAATATGTAAGCCGTTGACCATTTTTTGTATCATCAATTCCTGGGCAGACTTGCCAGATAAGAAACTGTATGCTGTCATCAAGCATTTTTGAAATGCCATCAGTTAATCATCAGATAATCATACTGTCTTGCCTGATGAATTCTGTTGGCCTGACATCGTCAAAAGTGCCTGAATCTCTGTTGTGGTGCTGCAGGATCTGAGATAATGGGCCCATTCCTGGCTTACAAGTAGTAACCAAGATGTTGCTATCAGCTGAAAAGATGGCTGCAGCTAGGGCATATCTGAGAGAGAGATGTTCTTCCCTGTTCTCGGTCGTCATGCTTTTGCCAGGTCTCGGAGATGGTGCCGACCTCCTAGTGCCACTCCTTCTTCTCATGGTAGATCACAACCGATGGGAAGATGTGGAGGAAGAGCAGGGAGTCAACACCCAGACCACCATGCCGGCTTTGGTGAAGTACTTGTACTTCTAGAATGGCCCTGAGCAATCTTCTGGACTCAATCATCCAGCATCCTTTTTACTATGGGAGATGCATAGATCATTCAGAAAATGCTCTGCCCATGTCTACATCATTCCTAACCTTGTCCCTGACAGATATTTGCACCCTAACCATAATCGGTGATGGCACTGTCTGTCGTTTACATAATTTAAAGAATTAAATAAGTCAGTAATAGAAAACTGTCACAATAAACAGGTGATGTAGCATTTTACTGGCAGGGAAGCATGGCCAGACTCCAGTCATGAAGGATGTCATCATCCTCAATTGAATCAATGTATCATAAAATGTGATGATATTGCACATTATCTCTACAAGAGGAAGCTTTACAGGTCTCTTCATGGAATGGAGAATTTTTGGTTTACATATCTTTATAATTATTTGCATTATCTTGGGTATTAACACCGACTGTCAATTTAAATACTATAATTATGTAATTACATGATCTGTGGCACCAGATTCCAGATGTCATAGATGATATAATCATTGTTTTATATAGTTAAATAATCAAACAATGAGTTCATGTAACATCATCCACTTCCCGAAGGTGGCTCTAAACCAGGCTCTTAAAGGATGCTGTCGTGATTTATTTAAATATTTTAACTACACAATTGATATTTAGATGTTCCATAATAATTGCTGCCCACATCGTGGAATCCACTGATCATGGATTATCTAATGTCCTATTTTAATTATCAAATAAAAACATAATCAGATGATGAAAGGGTCTGCCATACTCGACACAATTGACTCTCACTGACTCCTATATGATTGTGGGAAACTCCCAGGTTCATCCCATATTTAATCGGAGAGCAGAGTCGTGAAATGTTTAAATGCTGAAATGTCATTGTGTATGCAGGGTTTTTAGAAGATCCTATATATTTCATGTTGGAAGTCTGCCTCAAAAGAGATGGACTGCAATCCAATAATCCCTAAGTCTACTCAAACAAATGGATTATCACCATCCTGAAGGAAGTTAACAATGACTAACTCACCTTTTGATGAATAATCGTGAGTCTTATTATCTTTGTTTCCATAGTATTAATTCTTAGGAGAGATAGAATTCATAAACAGAAGAAATTGAATGTTCTCTGATAATTAGGCAATCTAGAATTAGGTGACCAGTAAAAGCTGTAGGCAAACTTCCAGAGATTTGGCTATGACTTGGTTAGGGGAATCAAATGCTGTCATTGAAAATTTTAGGAGATAGTTATCTTGGGAGTCTGTAATGTCCCTTGATAACACTTTCTCAAATCTGCTCTCTGGTACTTGGCCCATGATAACAGAATACAGAATGCAAGCAGGGTTGCCAGGCAACATTTATGAACCAACATTCTGTCACATTCTAGTGCCCCTCCCACATGCTAAAAGGAGCATACCTAAAGATGAACTAACCTTACAGCCTCACTGAGTTTCTCACAAAAATAAAGCAGGGCTCTTTCTTTTGGGTTCTACATATTTACCCATCTCTCAAGCTACAGCATGCCTATAGTGACATAAGTATGAAAACGAAAGCATCATAATGCCATTCAAGTACAATGATGAGTATATTAAACCTTTTTTCTATGTTTCAATTTTCTAATTCCTAGAATGGATACAATTAATCGCCTCTACCACAAACCTTTTCTTTTTTTTGAAAACAAAATAATCCCTCTTCATTCTCGGCCCTTTAAAGGAGCTTGATCCCATGGTTTCTCGGTATTTTTTAGATTTGAATTGGTCCAGAAGGGCCAGGGCCAGGGCCAGGGCCAGGGGCCAGGGGCCAGGGACCAGGGGCCAGTGGCCAGGGCCAGTGCCAGGGCCAACAAATACTGGGCTGATATCTGCATGCTTCTGCACTGACACGCAGATCTAGCTGGGACTTGGCACTCTCCAGGTGATGTCTCTTTAGCAGAGGACCTGCAATGTAGGCCCTTTCACTCATGACTTGCAAAATATAATAGGCCTCATTGGGAAGATTGATTTCTCTAATTCCAATCCTACACATTTGCTTTGTATTATATAAAGCCATTCTTATTGGAGGAAACTGTTAAGTCTTTAAACACCTATGTAGCAGGGTTACAGGAATGCGTGCTCACAATATTGTGTATTCACAATTAAAATATGTTTGGTGTAAGATTTGATTTAATTTTAATTATGTAGTTCCAGTGCATGGATTTGTGTTTGCTCATACTTGTTCCCAAGAATGTTAGCCTTTTGAGTTATTCTTGTAGCAAGAACTACAGAATTTTGTCAAAATCCTGACATAGGTCCTGGCAATGAAAGTTCCTTAATTTTTCTTATTCATATCTGTAAACCTGTCTCTATCATTTCTTTATCATCTTGATATGAAGTGATAGAGGAGAGCTCATGAAAGACTATTCTTTAATTTCAATAATCAAAATGTTTTGTTTTTTTTGTTTGTTTGTTTTTTTTTTGTGGAGCACGTTCTTACTAAGTTCACTACACCCAAGATAAATGGCAAATGGGTCAGCCATTCTGATATATGAGAGAGAGAGAGAGAGAGAGAGAGAGAGAGAGAGAGAGAGAGAGAGAGAGAGAGAGAGAGAAATACAGTGAGACAGAGAGATAGAGAAAGAAAGAAAGACAGCATGAGGAGGGAGATAGGGAGAAGAAAGAGATAATGGGAGCAAGAGAGACATCAACCCAAGCTTCTCCACCTTCTGGTTTCACACTCTGTACCAAAGGCACCTCATGTAAGACTGGGAAGAAACCTCCCCTATGACTGGTGTCAATGCTTGAAGCTCTGATTGGCTACCAAATCCTGAGTTACTGTACTAAATGAGCAGAAAAGACACAGAACTTGAGGGCATGTTTGAACCATGACTACCAAACATTCTAAACTCTTTGTATAGATACAGAAGCCATTAGGGTTCGCACGCAACAACCCAGCCTCCCTGGTTATGCATATCTTGGTTTAAGTATGGCTTCTTCCTTCTTCCCATTTATGATATGGAGAGGAAGGATTCAGGAGTTGGTGGGATCGCTTTTAGTAGGTGGTGTGGTTTACAAGGTTTCCCTTAGCCACCATCCTGTAGACCATCGGCAACTGTTCCTTGAGAGATAGAAAAAGCAGGTTGTGCAAAGCTTTAGCTTCCTTAATATTGAGCTGCAGTTGGAGAGAGGATGTTCAAGTCCTGGTAGTGTTTGGTAGCACTGTTCCAAGCCCTAACTTCAGGGTGTCAAGGGGGACACTCCCCTGGATTCACCTCAGATCAGATTTCAACCTTGAAAGGACTGCCGTTGTTTCCCCATAGTAGTGGAAAGGGACAAGATACTCCTGAGAAAATTGGCAGCATTGGGTGAGGGGAGGGAGAGTTAGGAGAAAGAGAAGGGGAGAAGAGAATGGAAAAGGAGAACAAGAGGCATCAAGAAGACTGAGTTTTGGAAAGAATAGAGGAGAGCAACAAAAGAGACACCATACTAGATGGAGATATAATAGCTGGTAAGAGAAATCTTGCACTAGGAAAATGTCCAGAGGTCTACAAGGATCACCCCAAATAAAAATATAAACAATAGTGGAGAGACTACCTTAAATGCCCTTCCATATAATGAGATTGATATCTACCTTATAGGATATTCTAGAGCCTTCATCTAGTAGTTGAATGAAAAAGAAGCAGACACCCACAGCTAAGCACTAAGTGGAATTCCTGGAATCCAGTTGCAGAGACAGAGGAGTGATAAGTACAGGGTTCAAGACCAGGTTCGAGATACCCACAGAATCACATAAGCAAAACAATGCAGAGCTCATGCACACCAGTCTGACAGTTGGGAATCCATAATATGACTTACCTAAAACCCCTAAACATGCATCTCATTTAGAAGGCCTAGTAAGTCTAAGGGACCTCTGGCAGTGGAATCAGGATGTATCCCTGATGTATGAATGGATTCAGGAGCCCATTCCCCATGGATAGAGACTCAGCCTAAACACATGGGGTTGGGCCTTGTCCCTGCCCCACTTTGGGGTTGGTGCAGACATGAGAGGGTTAGGAAACAGAGATGGATATGGTAAAAATAACTTTCATTCTATTTTAACAGAATTCATTAAAAGTAAGAATAGGTAATTAGGTGGGGTCAATACATTAGCTAACATTTGCTGGTGCCATGGCCCTGAAGAGCCAGAGCTTTGAGCAAGTTTATGGACACTGTCCTGAAGCAGTCACAAACTAACTTTGACTGTGGTACGAACACCATACCCCAGGGACCACTTTCATCTTTGGTGACTAGGAAATCCTGAAATTCCTACCTCTGCTCTCTAAGAACCATTACTAAAGGCATCTGCCACCATGCCTGGCTTCATGTCTTCAAGTTTACTTAGTTAGACATTAGAATGATGGGATGAATAACATGAAGAATTACACTTAACTGTATAGAAAACCTCTTACATCTGTGAACCTGGCTCTCTCCATTACTAGTAATAGACAGAACCCTTCCAAGACATTCGGTGAGTTTTAAAAGACTAAATGATAAGGGAAAATATTATTTCCCATATTTGGAAGACAATGGACTTTGAGGCAGAAAACCTGCATTTGATGGGCACCATCTTCTGTTACTGGAGTTTAGTACCAGAGCCTGTTGTCTGGCTACACTAACAATCAGGCTCAGTCATTCATCATAAGTGAGCCAAGCTAATGAACTAACTTCTGTTGACAAGCAAAAGTACAATGCCAGCACTGTGGATTCAAGGTGGACAGATATCTCTCATGTCCTAGGACAGACTAACCTATAATGTGAGTTCTATTTAAGACAGGATGTCACAGTAATACTATTCTTAAAAAGAAGAGACAATATACAAAAGTAAAATTAATGAAATTTTAAAGCATATATATTCAGTTTGAATACTTATGAAAACAAATAAGAAAACACTAAATAATCTATATCAAGGGTCATAATAGGCTTAGAATGCAAATATATGCAAAACAAAATAAGAAAGCTAAATATGGAATTTTTCCCATCTCTAAAGCACTCCCATATACTCGGTTCCTGTTTCTGCTATAAGGTGGTCATATAAGAAGTCAATGTTTCTTTCATAGAGACATTTTCATTTGAAAGACTCAAGACTTTTTCTACAATGTGACTCCCTGGAAAATGACAATTTTATGAGTCTATAGTTGTCGTGGTGGTAGGCCAAATGTGGACCACACAAAGTTGATTTATGATCTCCACACAAATGTCATGGTCTAAAAACTGGTAATCAGTTTACAGATACACACATACAACAGAATTTGTTCTGTTTCTTTTTTGGTAACGATGTCTTTGCCATGGTATTTTATAGCATCTTTGCATAGTCCATTTTGAAGGCAGTACTTCAAGTTGAAGCACCCATGGGCAAATAGTGAGGATATGAAGAAGCATGGAATTTGAAGTAATAATTACGTATATTCATATCCTCAGCACAATAAGCTATGTTGTGGAATAATGGCATATGCCACGGCATTGCTCATGCTGCCTGAGTGAGTTCCAGCATTTTTAAGTTGCAGATCAAACTCAATTCTCCAGCACATGTGGAACAAAGTGTTGTGGACTGGAGTTTGTAGGACTGTAATCAGAAACAGCAGCTCAGTCCCATGTCAATTCCTCAGTCAGTGAGTGTGGACAAGTGGAAGACAAGCTATCATCGATGAAAGGAAGACAGAGACATAATATGATATCAGGCAGGCAGATTCAGTCAATACTGAAAGCTCCATTTTATTCATACACCAAACTTAAGTAGTCAAACAAAAGTGCGGCAATGGAAGGGGACATCTATTAGTATGTATAAAGGGAAAACAGAAATTGCTTCCACTAATGGTAAAGGCACTCCAAAATTGCACATACTATGTGCCTTCAGGCACCCCTTTGCTGCACTTCCTCCCTTACTTCTGGGTGGTTAACCTGTCTATACCCAAATCATTGCTATTTAGATAGGAGACATTCATCATCAAGGCACAGGTGTCCTGTAGCAGGAAAGATAATGTCTTAAGGACAATAGGAGTTATTGGAGCACTTTGAACTCATGACAAGTTGGAATGAATTCCCATTTAGGAGTTGAGAAACTTCAGTCTGGCATAATGTATTCCAGTGCTACCAAAGCCATGCAGACGCCTTGTATGCAAACAGATGATGAGATCTACCTTTAACTGCTTGGTGGCAGTGCAAATGTTTAATCCCAGGACAGAGGAGGCTGCCTGATTTTGCTTAGGTTGAGGCCAGCCAAATCCACAGAATGAGTTTAAGTCCTGCAGAGATAAACCCTGTTTTGAAAACAAAAAACAAAACAGAACAAAGTCACATAAAGGAAAAATCAGATCAACCTTTTGGTGGTAGCCTACATGTATAAATGGTATTGAAGGAGGAAGCTTTCCCTCTTTGGGTACTTACCCCAGCTCTGGGTACCAATTTTCTTCCTTTACTACCATTAGAGCCTACCTTTTTTTTTGGGGGGGGAATTTTGATGATAATGACCAGCTGACATATCCATCCTGATAAACTAAAAAAAAAAATGCTGTTCTCTTCAGATTCCCATTGGTTGGCAACCATTGTTGGACTAAATATATCACAGCTTGTGAGACATCATAATAAATCCACTTTCTACATATATGGAGAGATTCATCCTACACACCTTTTCATGCAGAGAACCTTGGTTACTGCTGTTGGTTTTTGTTTTGTTTTATTTTTTTAAAATATGATTACTGAAGATGTATTCCTCTGTAAATATTCAATTTTCCATGAAGACTACTTTTCTCATTATGATGCCTTTGACAAGTGTTTGCTCTGATTTTCAGGGATAAAATTCTACATTCATGGAGCCATCCTCTGGCATTCTGCCACTAGAAAGATCATTTATCTTTTTTTTTTTTTTGAGATGTGGCCCCTGCTTTTCTTTCCTGATTATCTGAAGTTCCTGTGACAAACAGGTAAAAAGCAAATTTAGTTCATCTAAAGTCAGTGTTTAACCAAATAACAAATAACACATTTTGTATTCCTAAATCACTTTGTGGTAGTTAACGCATATTTGGAACTCCCTTCCAACTTTTTCACCAGGAATCATTCAATCCATTTAAGTAAGTATGTTTAGCTAACAACACTGTGTCTAGGAGGAAGAAAGGTAAATGCCTGTGTACTACAGAACAATAGCTTGGGTCAGCTATAGGCCAATTGCTATAGAAATGCACATCACTGCTGATGTAGAAAAGTCTTAGTGCTAGAAGGCAATCAGTAACCATTGCAATTTGTCCTTAAGCCCTCTGCAACCACCTGGGAGGTGCTTTTACCACTCAGGCCTTAATAGCTAATCAGGCACCTTTGTGACCTGCCTGTCAAAAGAAGTGCAGGGCCCTTCTGGTCTGGTTTTGAAGAGAAAATGCAGACAGTGGTTTTGTGTGATGTGCTTTTAGGAAGGGCAAACTGGAAAACCACAGCATGGTGAGTGACTGGCTGCCGTCCTCAAATTGGTAGTGGGAGATAGTGAGGTGATCGATCCAGTGTGGTGGATATTCCCTGTATCTGGGTGGGAAGCTGCAAGGACACAACATGTCCCCTGAGTTCTCATGTAGTTCTTGAAATTCCTAGAAGCTAGAGGCAGTCCACCAAATAACTATTCTGTGGGCTGTATCTGCTTTGAGTACTGTGAGCAGGGAGGTGTCTATGGAAACATTTTTTAATTCAACTTCTACATACTTCAGGTGCACCCACTGAAATCAAGGCAACAAACTTCCAGAGGCCTTTTAGTTAAGTACCTTTTATAAGTTCAGCCGTTTGCATTTTAATTTTATGTGTAAGATCCATATATTTTTAATTTTCTGCAGGCTGTAAAAGCTTCTCATGAAAGGGTAGCACTTCACTATTGAGCAGTGATCTACAAGAGTATAATTTGTAACACAAACGATTTAAAAATGCTTTTGAGATATTATATCTCATAAAGAAGAATTTAACTGAGGTAGTACTGCCTCTAAAACACACAAAGATACGTGTATGCTGACCAGTCTTGTTAGAATTTTGAATCCTAGATACACATTTGTGGTCCATGACTTTCCAGAACTTTGACTCCAAGCCATTACACAGAAGCTACTCCTGTTTTGCAACAGCATCTAGTCCCTTACCCTTATCATAGACCTGCCCCACAACAAGCTGCTCAGAGAGATATTACAGTGTCATAAGCAACCTTAAATTGTATTATATCATATAGTTGCTGTTTTCTTCTCCAGAAAAGCATAGTTCTACCACTGTGGCAATAGGACACCAGATTTTAAAAAGTAAACCAATGATGTAAGAGTGGCCTGATAAAGCAAAGCTTTTCCTTAGGTCCTCATGCAGGGATGGGAAACATTCTTAGAAGAGATAGTAACAACCAGGGGCCTAGGCCATGAAAGATTTTCCTAAGGGACTGGTGTATTGACAATAAAACACAGAACCTCGTCCAAAACCAGGTATTTGCATGGGAGAGCTGGTAATTGTATGGAACAAAGCCTTTGTGGACAGGTTGCTTCAGATATGTAGCTATAAACTACATAGAGCTATGGATCTCAGTCCCAAGGCCACTATGGGCTTAGTCAGCAATGATCATGAGATATCCTGTATCCCCTAGCACTTCATTGTTTTAGTGGTGTTCTCCTGAGTTTGTCGCATTGAATGGGTTTCTACTGACTTCACATAAGTGTCCACTTTCCTTCCATTTCCTCTGAGGAAATAGTATACAAGAGTCTATTCTCCTTAAGAAACTTTTCATGAGACACATTTCACTATCCCAGCTTTAAAAAAAAAAAAAAAAAAAAACTTTTCCACCTTCTACATTTCCTATCTATCACATTTCCCATCACCTTCACGTCAGGATCCTATATGTGGAACAGGTCCTTCATTTTCACATATATGTTGGCCTTTAAGAACAGTACTGGGAACACATTTACTGTGTAATCCTCCCATCTCCCTAAGTAGCTAGACATGCATTCTCCAGTCTCTACTGAAATTGTTCACTATGTACAATGGAGCTTGAACCAAAAGCCATTTAAGAAGGATAGCATATATGAAAATCAAACTATGTCTAGGCTGGCTCCTCTCTGAGTATTTTCCAGAGATAGATACATGTTATTTAAGAAATCTTTGTCTTTATGAATCTTCTCTGTGGGCGAAGTGATTTCTCCCTGGGAAGGTATGTTAATGATACAACAGATGCATTTGCATCCTGTTAGAAGAATGTTTATGAGACAATCCCTTAATTTGATGCAAGTGACATTGATTGCAGTCTGTTGCTCTCCAAACAATGGCCTTGCTGTCTTCTGTACTATACCTTCAAATTTCTTAAATTATTGTAACACCTAAGAGATTTAAATTTTCCATTAGAGTCAGGTAGCCAACTATCCAGTGCAGTCACAGGAAAAGCATTAGCAAGTGGAGCATTGATTCTGCCTTCAGTGCAGAATAAGTAAAATTGTTTACACTGCAGGAGGATTCAGGGTAAGCAACCAGGTGCTGAAGTCACCACTATGAAATAAGTACATGACTGTAGTAAGGGGAGTGATTTTGTTATTTCCCAGCATGTTTAAATATGTCATGAGTGTGAACACAGACCAGAGTATGTAGGTGTACAGTTTCTGAGGGATGAAATGAAAGGCAGGATTGCTCAATGGCTAGCGTTGCCACTTTTGTGGGTGGAGCTTCTTTCAGTATCCAGCAGTCCTCTTGGAGGAAATGGATGGTGCCAGCAGCTGGCCTGTGTCTCTGTTAAAAAAGCTTTTTAATGAGACATTTTAAATGACATATTCTCTAGATCTCTGAGCATTTGAGGGCTGTCTGACTGTTTAGCATATCTTAGTATACAAAATATCCCTACAATTAATCTGTTTTGAAAACTGGATCCAAGCTGAGAGGCTGTGGAGGGATATTTTACTCAGGGCCCTGCAGCCTTACTGTAACTGGTTTTTACTTAGTAGGTTACACTTATGACCACAGAGGACAAAGACGTAGAGAAAAACTCCCTCTGAAAATAGAGGCTTAACCTTAATAAACAGCTCACAGGAAAGACTGAGTGGCATAAATATTTTGTTAGCTTGAAATAGACATTTATAACCTTAAATGTTTACCACCATTAAAAGGCACATAGCAATTTCGAAATATTTGAGACTTAGTACAATAGAATTTAAGTTGTATGAAGTTAGCATACATTTACATAAAGTTAAAGTTAAATGTACAGATATATTAAACAGGACTGTGTAAAATTGAGAAGGACTAGAATGTGAAGCTATGTATGACATAGTGAAAAAAGAAATTAGAGACAAAGAATAAAGAATAAAGCAAATAAAAGAATAAAAGTAAAAGTTAAATGAATTACAGGTTCTGTTGGCTGCAGAAGCTGGCTAGACTCCCTCTGCCTAGGTGGCTGTTGTAGCAGAGGGAAGAACCATGGGGGGTGAGGTTAGGCCATGTTGTCAAAATGGCGGCTGCCATAAATATATCCCCAACAGCTGGCAGAAATCATAAAGTTTTGAGATTCAAATTTGTCTTGAGTAGGTGCTGCCTCAGCCCAGCCTACTGCCCTGAGACAGGTTGCAGCTGCGGCAGGCAGGAGAGTTCTAGTATGGCCGGAAGAGAACACAACCAAGTTGAGGGTAAGAGATTGTTTAACAGAGAGATAGAAAAAACTCCTTCCATCTACCTGTTCACTGGCAGTAATTTGAAAGTTCCTGTAAAATATCTGGATCTAGAGAGCCGTTATGCGGCCAATTTGAATTTCCTAGGGGATATCTAGGCCACTTTTCAGTACAAAGGTAAATAAGTCTGGGTGCCTTAACAAGTGGCATTAAGTGAAAGGGTTTTAATTTTTTATCAGGCATCCCAGTGGAGTGGTAGGAGATATTTCCTTAGTCCGTTTATTCCCCATGTGTAGAGAGGAAAGTGATCATGCAGTCTTGGAACTCTTCAGCCCAAGAGTGTGGCCACATGATTAGCGAGAATGGCAGAGGGTTATTCGAAGATCATCAGCCCGAAAACGTTGCCAGAGCCAACAGAGTCCAGAAGGACTCAGCAATCCCAGAGCAGAGCAGATATCCCGCTCCAGGCAGTATGTCTTCCACCCGTGAGGAATGCACCAGACCTTAAGGAAATAGGTTAAAATTTAAAAGGGTACCTTACCTAATTGAAGCCTGTGTGGGGTGGTATTTCCAGTGAATGGGGGATAGGGGTGAATGGAGGCAGACTACTGGTATCAGAAACAGGATCCCGAGTGTCTCTGGCTGGCCGCCCACCTGCAAACTGCAGCCAGTGACCCTCAAGGAGAGCCTGCCTGGGTTTCAGCACCAATGTTGTTCTTTTGCTGTGCAGCTAATGCCTAAGAAACACAAACACGAGACTCAGCGCCCACGTGGAGTTTGCTGAGAGAAGGGAGAAAAAGAGGGGTAGCTGGTGTCCAACTGAAAGCAGGAGAGAGATAGAGAGGGGTGTGGGGCACTTGCTTTAAAAGGGGAGGCTTGCACATGTGTAACTGAGTCCTCTGGCAGCCAGGTAAAGCTTGAGCCATCAGGTAAACCTGATGTAGTGATGACATGGCCATGAGGGTCCCCCCCATCATCAGGTAGGGGGAGTCAAATGGCTGCTAGTTCCTAACAATCAGATTACTAAGTGGAGTCACTATTTAGCTACAAATGTAGTTAAGTGTAAGTCACTATTTAGCCACAAACTAACCCACTAGTTAGCCACACATTGTAGCTCACTAGTACCCACACACACCATGCCACTTGTTAGCCACATACTTAACTCACTATTTAACCACACACAAAAAGTCTCTAGTTAGACAAACACCTAAATCAATAGTCAGCCCCATACCTATGTCACTAGTTAGCCACAAAAACTAAGCCATAAGTCCATCACACAAATAAAGCAGTACTTAGCCACACACTAAGACAGTAGTTAATCACACACCTAAGTTACTATTTAGATACATGCCTAAGCAATAATTAACCACATTGACAAAGTCACTAGTTAGCCACAAAGCTAGGTTACTAGCTAGCCACAGTTACTATGTCTCTAGTTAGGTACACACAATATATCACTACTTACCCAACCATTCTTAGTGACTAGGCAGCCACACATCTAATTTACAAGCTAGTCACAAACACCAAGAAAATAGTCAGCCACACACACACTGAGATAGTAGTTAGCCATTTACTATGTATTTCTATGTATTTAGTCAACTACACACCTAAGTCACTAGTTAGCTACCAACATTAGGTCACTAGTTATCCACACACATTAAATCAGTAGTTACACACACACACTATGTCACTAGTTAGACACATACTAAGTCTGTCTAAAAGAAAAACAGCTCACACTAAAGTGGTCCCAGGATATGGGAATCAGGCCTTTAATCCCAGCAGCAGGGATGTGGAGATAGGAGTGACATGGCTGGACACAGAGAAGAAGATAAGGTAGAGGAGAGAGAAGAGCATGCAGTGAGATGATTTAGTTTGAGAAGTTAGTCTGAGGGATCGAAGCGATAGCAGTCAATCTGAGGAGGCAGTGTGAGGACAGGAACACATCGCTTGTCTGAGAATAGGTAGAGATAACAAATCTAGTAGCCAGATGCCTTGAATCTGTGATCCTTCAGTTTTCACCTTCCCCTCTCTGTTAGATTACTGTGAGTTTTTATTATTAAGATCTATTAGAACTTGTACTGGATGTGATGTTCTCTCTGTGAAGGTGTGATATTTTAAAGTCAATAGAGGTAAAAAATGTTAAATTATTAAAGTATGTTAACTTTGTTATTTGAAAATTACATTGGTATCTTTTTCATATTTTTAATTTGTAAATTTTTTTTATTATACTTATCAAACCAGTTCGCTCCAACATACTCCCACCCTCCTTCTTCCCCTCCCAACTTCCCGGACTCCCAGCCACTCTCTCATCCCATCCAACCAACCCTATACACGTAGGTGGATGCCTTCCAGGACAGGTCATCTAAATCCTTCAAATCATTTTAAGTAGACACTAAAATGTCTCTCCTGTCTGAAGGTTAATGGAGTATCCCTCCATGGGGATTTTCCCCCAATGTCCTTTTTGCAAGAGGGATACTTCCTGGTCCCACTCTCTGAAGACCCTTAGACTGCACAGGACTTTTAGCTGAGACCCATGTTTAGGGGTCTGTGTCAGTCCCATGTTGGATTCCCAGCTATAAGTCTGGGGCCCCATTAGCTCCGCCTTGTTCAAATCAGCTGTGTCTTTGGGTTTCTGCAATGTGGTCTTGTCCTCTCTCTCTGCATAAGGATTCCAGTTCGGATCGGTGTTAGTTGTGCATGTATGCTTCTGTTTCCATCAGCTACAGATGAGGTCTCCATGATGGTGGATAAGTTAATCATTGATCTCATTGCCAGGAAGGGAATTTATGTTAGCCTTTACACTGTTTCTCAAATTGTTAGTTGGAGTCATTCTTGTAGGGCTCTGTACATTTCTCTAGGTTCTATTTCCTCTTCTAACCTATAATGGCTCCCTCTTTTATAGTCTCTTTCTCTCTTTTCTCTCCTCTGTTCTCCACTCTTCTCTTCTCTTCTCAAGTCTATTCCTCCCCTGACCAAATGTTCCTAGACACACAATCTTTCCTCTCCTCCCATTTTCCTTGTGCTAGTTCCCTCTCCACTCACTACCCACCAATACCCACCCATATGCTCTGAGGACCTTGTCCCTTCCTGCTTCTGTGAGTGTCCTTATGTAAAACAGTTAGAATGCTCCTTCTATCCTAGTTTCACTGGTAGTTTGATTTGTAGGCTGGTGAGCTTTTGCAATATGTCTAAAATCCACATATGAGTGAATACACACCATGTTTCTCTTTCTGTGATTGGGATACCTCATTCAGGATGGATTCTTCAAGTTCCATTCACATGTCTGTGAGTTTCAAAATTCCATTGTTTCTGCCCTCCCCCACAGAGTAGTATTCCATTTTGTAAAAGTGGCAAATCTTCTTTATTTATACTTCAGTTGAGGGGCATCTAAGTTGATTCCAGGTTCTTGCTATTATAAATAATATTGCTATGAACATATGTGAGTACAAGTCTTGGTTGCATGGATTGTGATCATTTGGGTATATACTTAAGCGGGAGATTACTGGGTCTCGTGATAGACTGATTCCCATTGTCCTGAGAAACTGCCATGCTAGTCTCCAAAATGGCTGTACAAATTTGCAGTTCCACCTGAAGTGGAGGAGTGTACCCATTTCTGCACATCCTCTCAAGCATAAGTTGGCATTGCTGTTTCTAATTTTAGCAATTCTGACAGGAGTAAGATGGTATCTCAAAGTTGTTTTAGTTGGCATTTCCTTGACAGCTAAGGATGTTGAATACTTTCTTAAGTGTCTTAAATCATTTTTATTTCCTCTATGGAGATTTACCTATTCAGTTCTGTAGCCCATTTTAATAGAGTTATTTGGTGTTTGTTGACCAGTTTCTTGAGTTCTTTGTATATTTGGGAGATCAGCCCTTTGTTGGATATAGGATTGGTGAAAATCCCAGTTTGTGGGCTGCAGTTTGGTCCATCATCCAGTTGTACCAGCACCATTTTGATGGGAGATGTCATTCTGAAAATATGTTTCTCATACTGGTTAATGAATAAAGCACTGTTGGACAATAGGAAAGCTAGATAGGTGGGACTAGGAGATAAGGAGGAAAGAGGAAGGAGGAAGGAGGAAGCAAGATGGAGAGACTGGGGTGACGAGATGCCTGCCCTCTTCCCCGGTAATAAGAGACCACGTGAAAATATATAGATCAACAGAAATGGGCTAATACTTAAGACATAGCAAGTTGATAAGAAACTAGTACCTGGCCAACAGCGTTATATCAAATACAGAGTCTCTGTATATTAATTGGTGCTGGCACAGCTGCGGGACAAGACCAGCGGCGGGCGGAAAACCTTACTCAGCA
Organism: Phodopus roborovskii; assembly: GCF_943737965.1. Taxonomy (NCBI): domain Eukaryota; kingdom Metazoa; phylum Chordata; class Mammalia; order Rodentia; family Cricetidae; genus Phodopus; species Phodopus roborovskii. Next base: position 66,226 of record NW_026125557.1, read on the forward strand.
TTTTTTGAAGATGCTTTCCTCATCTCATTGTATACTTTTAGCTGTTTTGTTAGAGTGTGTGGGTTAATATCAGGATTTTCTATTCGATTTCATCGGGGTACTTGTCTATTTTCGTGCTAATACCAGGCTGTTTTCAGGACTGTAGCCCTGTAGTAGATCTTAAAGTCAGGGATAATGATCTCTCATGAAGTTCCTTTATTATACAGGGTGTTTTGGCTATTCGGGTTCATTTGGTTTTCAATATGAAGTAGATAATTATCCTTTCAAGGTCAGTGAAATTTTTTGCTGGGATTTTAATGGAGATTGCATTGAATATGTAGATCGATGTTGGTAATTTTTCTTTGTTTTTTCTACCTATCCATGAGGTTGGGACATCTTTGCATTTTCTGCTATTTTCTTTAAAGACAAAAATTCTTATTATATAGGTCTTTCACTTCTTTGGTAAGTGTTACCCCAAGATACTTTATGTTGTTTGTGGCTATTGTGAAGGGTGATGTTTCTCTGATTTTTTTAACAACCCCTTTGTTGACTGAATATGTAATGGCTACAGACTTTTTTTTTTTAATTTAATCTTGTATCCTCATACTTTACTGAATGTATTTTCAGCTGTAGGAGAACACTGGTAGAATTTTTTGGTTGCTTATGTAAACTATCATATCATCTGAAAATAGAGAAAGTTTGAGTTCTTCCTTACCAATTTGCATCCCCTTGAACTCCTTTTCTTTTCTTATTTCTTTAGCTAGCCCTTCAATTACAATAATGAAGAGATATGGAGAGATAGGGCAGCCTAGTCTTTTTCCTGATTTTAGAGGAATCACCTTAAGCTTCTCTACATTCAGCTTGATATTTGCTATGGGTTTACTATATATTGCTTTTATTATGTTTACATAAAATCCTGTTATCCTTATCTCCCCAAGACCTTTAACATGAAAGTATGTTGAATTTTGTCAAAAGGTTTTTCTGCATCTAGGGAGATGATCATGTGACTTTTCATTTTCAGTTTGTTTATATAGTGGTATATTTGATATATTTTCATATGTGAAACAATCCCTTCAAGCCAGAGATGAAGCCTACTTGATCATGGTAGATGATTTCTCTGACATATTCTTGGATTCAGTATTCCCATATTTTCTTGAGTATGTTTGCATCAATGTGCATGAGAGATATTGGTCTGTAATTTTCTCTCTTATTTATGTCTTTGTGTGGATGGGTATCGAGGTGATTGTAGCCTCATAAAAAGAGTTTGTTAATGAACCTTCTTTTCTATTGTGTGGAGCAATTTCAGGAGTATTAATAAAGCTCTTCCATGAATTTTTGGTAGAATTCTTCACTGAAGAAGACATCTGGCTCTTGGATTTTTATGTTGGAAGGCTTTTCATTATTACTCCTACTTTGTTAGTTGTTATAGGTCAATTTAAGTTGCTTGTCTATTCTTGATTTAATTCTGGTAAGTAATAGTTATCCAGAAATTTGTCCATATCCTTTGAATTTTCAAATCTTGTGGATTATATGTTTTCAAAATATGACCTTAAAATTGTCTGCATTTCCTCAGTGTCTATTGTTATGTACTACTTTTTGTTTCTGATTTTGTTAATTTTCATGTTCTCTCTATGCTTTTTGGTTAGTTTGAATAAAGGTTTCTCTACCTTGTTAATTTTCTCGAAAAACCAACTCTTTGTATCATTGATTTTTTTTATTTTTTCCTGCTTTTTATTTATTGGTTTTTATAGACCCCCCCTTTTCGTTTTGGCTCTGCTGCCTGTCCCACAACTATATCTTGTGGAACAGGTTGGTCTTGAACTCACAGAGATAAGCTTCCCTCTGCCTCCTGAGCACCAGCATTAAATTCATTTGCCACCACCACCCAGGTTTTGGTACGTTTTTAATGTCTTCTTTAAACATATTACTGTTTTTAATCTCTATTTTGCTGCACTCCTATGTTTCTTAGATTTTACTTATTTCATTCCTTTTCTCAAGTGATGCTGATTATTGATTTCTGTGTAGAGCAAAGTTTCTTCTATCTGTGGCTTGTCTTATGCTGTGTAATTGAGAATTGTTTTGAACTTTTAATCCTGCTTCTCCTGTACAGTGCTGGGAAGAAAATCCTACACTTCATTCCAGTTGGGACCTTGCCTGGTCAGGGAGAAGGAAAATAGTCCAAAAAATGAGTGAACTCCCAAGATCTCTGATTATTGTGGGGTCTTATAAATGAAGAGGGATTTGTGCAATGATTGAAGTCATGTCCCACTTGGATAATGGTGGAGTCACAGTGCAGAAAGGGAGAGGCAGGATGGAAGCTGAGATTTCCTCCTACAACAGTAGTTGAGGTGAGCAATGTGGAATTAGATAATCATTCCTAGAAAATCCATCATTGTCTCAGAGGGCAGTTTTTGGAATCCACAGATGTGGGCTACCAAGACTTTGGATAGAGGAGAGACCTTATCATGTATAAAAAATTGCTATAATTACATATTTAGCCAAAACCAGTCTGGGTGAAATCTTGTGGACTATGTAACAGGACTATTATTTTTTTGTTCATTTGTATGTACAGTGTGAGAAAAAAGGTTTGAGGAATACTTGGTGTGCTCTAAGTGAAACCCGTAGTCTCTGGAGCACATGGACATGAAGCTATTTTCAGCTTTTCAAAATATTTTTTTTTCAGATCATAACTCCATCATATCCTCATACACTTTTCTGCCCACAAGCCCTGCCATGATTACTCAGTGTTCTCTAATTCACAGCCTGCTTTTCTTAAACAGGAGTTTCACATTAAACACAGTGAATATTAGAAGGTGTCATACATTTGGCTGCAGTATTTTCCAGCTATGAGGTCAATGGTTACTGGCCAGTAACAAAGAGTGTGTAACAAAATGTGCACACAATGTACACTGTGGTTTTAATAATGAGCAGCTTGACAGTAGAAGAATGTATAGCAAAACACAAACTTCCTGGATTAGGCCGCTATCTGTTAGGTGGGTAGTGCAGAGCTACAAGGACTATAAAGTCTGAGTCATTGATTCCCTGGTAGTAGGCTGCAAAAGTTTAGGTCCTACTGGGTGGTCTCAGCCAATGTTGGACTCTTAGAAGTCTTCTTTCCATGATTCTCTTTTCTTTATGCTCTATTGAGTTGTAAGGAAGAACACAGGTTACACTATTCTGAGTGTAGGGTTTGCAAAGCAGGTCTGCTCAGAATGTCATTTCTGCAAAATTTGTATGGACCATGAGAGAGACTGGGGTTCTTTTGGTTCATGTGGTGACCTGGGCAGTTACCCTTGTCCTCTGAGCCTTCCTCTCCATGTGTTTCTTGGTTTGGGGGAGACCCTGCAGCCCTGGCATGGGTGGGTGTGTTGCTTATTATATAACTGTCCAGTGTGCATATGCATGCATTGCTGTTGGTGTGCATTGGGGGCTGACGCTGGATAACTGAAGGTCTGATTTCTTGAAGTTCTGAATATTCCATTCCACTTTCAGGTTTGCCTTATAAATATTTTAGAAAGTAGTAAAAAATGGTGATGCACATGTCTCTCAGCAATACAAGATTATAATGTTTTTAACTCTCTGCTACTAAGAGTTACAATACTGTGTTAACTGACGTTTAATTCCAGTGTACAAAATGAGTCTCTATTCTGCAGAGATATCTCAGGTGTGTATGGTTTTGTGTAGGGAGTTAGGTCAGGATCTTCACCTTGGGCCATAAACCACTTGGCAGGAAGTTGATTTTAAATTATTCTCCCATGTTTTTTGTGGAGTGAGCATCAGTGCGGCTAGGTTTATCTGAAACAATAAAGGGGTATAAAGGTCTAAAGAGCCATAGCAGAAGGTCATCTCCTTTTGCATGGAGAGCACTAGAACAGGGACATCCTGTCTTTGGAATAGATATCCATAGCTACAGGGTCAAAAGTGTCTAAGGGTCACTTTATTTGATTTATTTGGAGTGTTGAAGTCTGTGTTTATTTAATCTCTGTACACATGGATTCATAGATATTTGGATAACATTGGTCAAGATCACACTTTTCTTGGCTAAGTTTCTTTTGTACTTTATGTTAATAGTTGATTTTTTGACCTTTGCTCTTGGGTTATTCTCTCTATCTCTTTTATTTTTTTACACATATTATATATATTTTGATTGTTGTTGCTTTGTGGTAAGTATAAAAGTCATATTATGTTAGTTTGTGTACTGTGTTTTCATAATTCCATTGAGCATTCTGAGTATTTCCAAAAAAATTGTTACTGTGCCTTTGTAATCTCCATTTTGTTATTAATTGTTGTTCATTGTCATTGGATTGTATTCATTTCATGTTATAAACTTACCATGTATAGGATCTTTAATTCTGATACTTCATGTTCCGAAAACCATTATATAATTCTTTATTTATTTTGGTTTTATTGTTAATCTGTGGAAGAGTTTTGGTTCATCAGATAAAACATGTTGTGTATCTTGGCAAGAGACTCAGCACATCTATTGGGGATGACCAGAGTTCAGATACGTACACTCAACTTTACATCATTATCTACATCCCATAACCTGTATACTTATACAAACCATTTTCTCTCAAACTCATACATACATAATATAGCAATAAACTTGATACAATGGTAAAGATTAGTAGTATCAATATTATTAGCATAAATTCTAGTCTTGTACACTACAGTTTAGATTTGACACACTGCACTGGAAATTGTAAAGCTACTTCTAGTTGTTCTTAATAATCAAAACCTGGATTCAGATATGCAATTAATGATGAAAGATCAGAGAAGCAGAGCAGTCAAGCCCTAGCTCTTATATCTACTGAAGTACTCATACCAAAGGGGTGGACAATTCTGATACTAGGAGACTTCCCTCAGAAAACAATGAGCTTTTGTCTTCTTCCTCCTTATATTTCTTTCTCCTCCCATCCATATCTACCTCCCAATTTCAGGGATAAAGGTATGAGCCACCACTTTTCTCTCTTTCTCTTTTAGACTGGATCGATGTGGTGTAGCCTGGGGTGGCCATGAAATTACAGACATGCACCTGATTATTTCTCCCAAGTGCTAGGATTAAAGGTGTACTCCACCACGGACTGTCCTCTATGGCTAACCACTGCATAGCTCCATATTCTATTCTTAAAGCAAGTTTTTTTTTTATATATATGTTTATGGTTGAAGAAGAGAATAGTTTCAGTCTGAATTGTGTAGTGGTTTTTGCAAGCTCTGCACATTGCACGGAGAGAGAAAAAGAGTTTGAAATTCCCCTCTGCAGGAACAGAGCTGGGTCGTCTACTGATGACATGGGAAAGTGACATTGAAATTAATGTCTGACTATGCGGTGTTGGCTTTTGCCTTTGGTTCCAGCACTGAGGAAGTAGATGCAAGTGGATCTCTCTGATTTAGAGGTCAGCCTGGTCTACAGAGTAATTTCCAGGACAGTAAGGCCACAAAGGGAAACTCTGTCTCAAAAATAAAAATAAATAAATAAATAAATGTATCAATAAATATTAGACAGTTAATGAAAAAACTATTAGAAAACAACAACAACAAGATCAATATTAATAATTAATAAGGAATTCACCAGCGCAGTTTACTAAGCAAGGAATAGGATGGCAGGAGCCACACAGGGGAATTCTGTCAAAAAAAAAAAAATACAAAAAACAAATAATTTCCTATTTGTGCAGATATCTGAAATGTCTAGGTCTAGAGTAAAAGCCAGGGCCAAAGGAGGTGCTGGGCCTGGTGTGTCTTTAAGAACACTCTAACCCTTGAGGAAGAGCTCTTGTCAATCAAGCCTCACTAGCCAATCTGGTACACTGAGCCAACCCACCAGTCTCAGGTCTGGAAGGAGACTTCCTGGAGCCATGCTTCAGGCTTGCTTTTATATCAGAACAGGCACCAGAGGATTGATTGCTGCTCTGTAAGTGCTGCTGGGGAATGGAGGAGAACAAAAGCTGCAGCATGGTGAGTGAGTGGATTCAGAGGGTGGTATGGGGAGTCATGAATGTCTGTTTTGCAGGCCTTCCAGGAGGACACTGGGCTTGAATGTGCTGTCAAATTCAGTGTTCTGTTAGGTCTATTGTAGTCCTAGGAGCTTCCCTAACCAGGGTGTGGCCCAGGAATACTTTTCCTTGTGGGCTGCATCTGTGGAAATGCTTTTGATTATGCAGCAAGGTGAATAAATTCTTTGAAGTCAGCTCCATTATGCTTTTGGTGCACAGGGATGGCAAGTTACCAAAAAGGAGAGGTTCAGTTTGTCCAGTGACTTCCAGAAGCTTTGCCCTGCACATCTAACATTTAGGGGTCAGATACATGCAGAGTTATTACCATTGTTTTTGCCTTCAAAATAACTTAACTTTTGTTGTTAAGAAATGAATAGAAAGATCTTATTTTGCCTATCATTCCCAGTTCCTTCTCCCTCCCTCCCCCAGTGAACTCCCCATCCCATCCCACATACATTTCTCTGGAAGTCTGAGTTCTTTAGGAGGATTCATCAAAACCTGACAAGGAATTTGGGTTTGGCGCAGGGCCTCCTCCTTGTCTCTAGGCGAAGGGAGTATTCACAATTGGAGTTAATTTTGTGTTTGCTCAAAATGGCACTCTTTTTCATATATATATATATATATATATATATATATATATATATATATATGGATTTTTGTGTTACAGCATGACCTGGAATTTTCTTTTTTTTATGCTTGTTGTATTCTATTTTTCATCCTTTAATCCATTTGTTTATGCTTACTAATGCATGTTAATAGGAAATGATATATAAGTAATATAATCCTTTGTAGCTTGTGTGAATTAGGTAATTATCACACTCAGGATAGCCTAGTTTAGTTCTATTTCCCTGAAATTTCAAAATGCTATTGGTTTTTTATTATTATTTTATTTTATATTACAAAGTCCAATTAAATGAAAACAAACATTTATACACAATATTTGGGAATTTGGGCGTTGTTCTTTCCAACTACTTCCTATGGTAAGGGGCGCTGTGATGGGGGATTCGAAGAAGATTCACAAATCCTGGCTGTAGTCTGTAGGGCTGCTTTTTCCAGCTGTTTTTAATGCAGGATCACCTTATACTCTGTTTCAGGTGGTCTGCCGTGATCAAGCCACATAAGTCTGGAAGGAATCCATATCTTTTCAATTTCTGTGGAAACAAAAATAGAAATCCTTTTCCCCAATAACTTGTCCTTCAACTTGAATTTTGGAGTCAAAGAATTTTTTTTAATTTAATTTATTACTTTACATGTCAATCCAAGTTCCCTCTCCCTCCCTCCCTCCTTCCCTCCGTTTTACCCTCTCTGCCCTCTCACATGCACTCTAAACACCCTCCCCTCCCATCCCCCCACCCCAATTCCATATGTAGGGGAATGCCATCCAGTTGGGGTCATGTAGATCTGACAGGTCATGTGAAGTAGGGACTAGGGCTTCTCTCCTGTCTCTAGATTAAGGCAGGTATCCCTCCATGGGGGATGTGTTCGCAAAGTCCTTTTGTGCACCAGGGATACATCCTGGCTCCACTGTCTGAAGTCTCTTAGACTCCTCAGTCCTTCTGGCTGAGACCCATATTCAGGGAGGCCTGAGTCAGTCCCATGCTGGCTTCTCAGCTATCAGTCTAGTGGCCGTTAGCTCCTCCTTGTTCAGGTAAACTGTCTCTATGTGTTTCTGCCGCATGGTCTTGTCCTCTCCATCTGCATCTGGGTTCTAGTTCGACTCAGTGTTTATGTATGGGTGTTTGATCCTGTTTTTAACAGGCATTAGTTGAGAGCTCCATGGAGAATTTAGTTGTTGATCTCACTCTCCAGGAAGGGCATTTATGATAAACTTTCCACGGAAGCTCAAATTGTTAGTTGGGAGCAGTCCTGTAGTTCTCTAGACCTTACTTTGTGTTCAATTTTATCTCCAAACCAATATTGGCTCCCTCTTTGATGTTCTCTCTCTCTCTCTCTCTCTCTCTCTCTCTCTCTCTGTCTGTTTGTCTGTCTGTCTGTCTCTCCTGTCTTCTATTCCTAACAGGACTCAATCTTCCTAGTCGCACATGTTTTCCTGTAGGGAGCCGTCCCTACATTCTCCATTATAAGATGGCACTGGCATCCGGCTGGCAGTTGGCATAAATAAGCCTGTGTGCGCGTGCAAGGAGATTTCTCCCGCGCCTCCCGTGGCGTCATTTGGCCTGATGAGCGAGCAACCAGTCAGGGAGTGACACGTCCTAAGCAAGGCTGAGTTTCTATATAAGGGTGTGGGTTTTTGCTCCCGGGGTCTTTGCTCTGCAGTTGGTGTAAGCTTATGCTCTGCCTCTCAAGAAGCATTAAAGCTATTATCACAGAAGGATCCTATCTTTGTGCTGCGTCGTTCTTGCTGGCGAGACGGTAGGGCGGGACAACTGGTGCCGAAACCCGGGTACTCGACCAATCCATCGTCAGCACCATCGAAGACCCCCAACTTTCGAGTTGGGAGGATTCAGAACTGCGAGGAGGTAAGTTCAGTAAGGTATGACTGATCCTCATAACATCTTTGCTTTAGTATTGGTTGGTATCGCTTTCATTCTCTTTCTGTTTATCCTCTTTTGTTACCTTCGAGGCCGCTGCTAAGGAGATTTCTGTACTTAAGTCGGACGTAGATAAGCTGCGGTACACTGCGCCTCTTAAGTCTTTTGTAAATAAAAAAGCAAGGCGCTCCAGATCCACTTTTGGTTTCATATGGTGCCAACGCTTGTAAGACAGACGTAGATAAGCCGCGGGCGTCCATCGTGCTGCCATGGGCTCTATGCATTCCACTGTTACAGCACTGCAATCAATCCTTACACAGAAGGATCTGAAGCTATCTCACCGACTCCTACAGTGATTTGTCAAGGATGTAGACAGTGTAGCTCCCTGGTTCGCGGTTTCGGGCTCTCTCTCATCGGCCTCATGGAGGAAGTTAGGAAGGGATCTTGAGCGTGCTCGGGCGAATGGAGAACTTGGGCCTAGCACTATGGCCATCTGGACAATGATAGAAAATTGTTTAGAGGATGAGGATTGTAAGTCTGCTATTGCGGAGCGACAAGGGATTTTAACCGAGTTTCAGGATAGTCTATCAGAAGCTGAACAAAGCGAGAGGATGGTTGCGTGCAAAAAGGAAATTAAAGTGAAAAAGGACCCTCTGGAAAAGATAGTCAGGAGGAGAAACCAAGGAAATCTCTTAGGAGGTCTAAAAAGAAAGACCTAAAAAAATGGGAGAGCTCAAGCAGCCTCTATCCTAAGTTATATCTGGAGGCCCCGGGTACTGAAGGCCCCTCTGAGTCCGAAGAGTCTGATGTCTTGGACCCAGAAGAGGAGGCGGACTTGGAGGAAGAGGCCGCCAGATATGAAGGGGAAAGGTACCACCCCGATGATGATTTTGGCTTTCCTATTACTATTAAGAAAGGGGACAAGAAGCCTTCTGCTTTATTGCCTTCTGCTCCTCCGACTCCATATAAGCTTGATAACCGTGGGACCCGAGGATCCTGTAGAGAAGGCTTCTCCTTAATCCCGTCAGGGGTCAGAAGAAAGCTGGCTTCGTACACCTCGCATTTCCAGTTTTCGAGAATGCAGACGGAGGGAGAGTGGCCGCACCAGTGGATTATAATCAAATAAAGGAATTGGCAGTGTCAGTCAGAAAATATGGAGTTACAGCAAATTTTACCATAGTTCAACTAGAAAGATTGGCCCTGTATCATTTGACTCCAGCAGATTGGGAGACGATTGCAAAAGCAGCTCTGGTCAGCATGGGCCAGTATATGGAATGGAGGGCCCTCTGACATGAGGCGGCCCAAACACAGGCAAGAGCTAATGCTGCTGCAATAACTCTGGAGCAGCAAGCCTGGACTTTTGAATTACTCACTGGGCAGTGCCCTCATGTTAATAATCAAATGAATTATCATTGGGGAGCTTATGCACAAATTTCTGCTACAGCCATTAAGGCCTGGAAGTCGTTCTCCCATAAAGGGGAGGGTAGTGGTCAGCTTACTAAGATCAAGCAGGGCCCCCAGGAACCTTTCTCAGACTTTGTAGCCAGGATGACAGAAGCAGCAGAACGCATTTTCGGGGATACTGAACTAGTCATGCCCCTGCTAGAACAATTGATTTTTGAACAAGCTACCCAAGAATGCCGCACCGCTATAGCACCTCGAAAAAATAAGGGGCTACAGGATTGGCTCAGGGTATGTAGGGAGATAGGGGGGCCTCTGAGCAATACAGGTTTAGCGGCGGCAATTATCCAGGCGCAAAGGCAGAACAAAAAACCTCCCGGTAAGACATGTTTTGGATGTGGAAAACCAGGGCACATAAAAAAGGACTGTAAAATGTCCAATGCCCCTAGGGCGAGCCTCTGCACCCGATGTGGCAAAGGCTACCATCGGGCGGAGCAATGCAGATCTGTTAGAGACATTAAAGGGAGACTCCTCCCTCCGACAGAGGCTCCGACCCTTGAGGTGTCAAAAAACGGGCAGACGGGCCCTTGGTCCCAGGGTCCTCTAAGATATGGGAACCGATTTGTCAAATCTCTGGAAGGGAACCAGGAGAGCGGCCAAGCAGACCCATCAGAATGGACCTGCGTGCCGCCTCTTCAATCTTACTAATGCCCCAAATGGGTATTCAGCCCATGCCTTTAGAATCAATTATTCTGCCTTCAGGCACTATGGGATTGATCCTTGGGCGAGGCTCCCTTATAGCACGGGGGCTCATAGTACATCCAGGAATTGTGGATGATGCCCACACCCCCGAGATACAGGCACTATGCTCAATCCCTACCGGGGTTTTCTCCATCAGTCAGGGAGACAGGATTGCACAATTGCTGCCCCTACCTCATGATAACCAACATGGGCCCATTGATGGTGTCCCAAAACAAATGGGATCCTCAGGAACAGACTCTGCCTATTTGGTCATGTCTTTAAATAGTAGGCCAAAAACTACACTTTGGATAAATGAAAAGAAATTTGAAGGTGTTTTGGACACGGGGGGGCTGATAAGAGCATTGTCTCCACCTACTGGTGGCCGAAGACATGGCCAATGGTGGAATCGTCACACTCTTTACAGGGTCTTGGCTATAAGTCCTGCCCCACTACCAGTGCCGCCCCCCTTAGCTGGAGAACCCAGGAGGGTCAAAAAGGGCAATTTACTCCTTATGTATTACCGATGCCTGTGAATCTATGGGGACGAGATGTCATGCAAGACATGGGACTGATGCTGACAAACGAATATTCACCTATAAAGTAGATATCAATCTCATTATACAGAAGGGCATTTAAGGTAACCTCTCTACTATTGCTTATATTCTTATTTGGGGTCATCCTTGTTGATATCTGGACATTTTCTTAATGCCAGATTTCTCTTACAACCTATAATATCTCTATATAGTATGGTATCTCTTTTGTTGCTCTCCTCTATTCTTTCCAAAACTCAGTCTTCTTGATGCCTCTTTTCCTCCTCTCCTATCTGCTTCTCCCATTCTCTTTCTCCTAACTCTCCCTCACTGCATACAATGATCCCAATTTTCTCAGGAGACCTTGTCCCTTTCCACTACTCTGGAAACACAATAGCAGTCCTTTTAAGGGTGAAGTCTGAAGTGAGGTGAATCCAGGGCAGGCCCCCCCCTTGACACCATGAGGGCGGGGTTAGAATGGTGCTACCAAATACTGCCAGGAGTCAAACCACCCTCTCTCCGACTGCAGCTCAATATTAAGGTTGAAGCTTTACACAACCTGCTTTGTCCATCTATCAAGGTACAGGTGCCAATGGGCTACAGGATGGTGGCAAAGGGAAACCTTGTAAACCACACCTCCCGCAAAAAGTGATCCCACCAACTCCTGAGTCCTTCCTCTCCATATCATCCCTGACAAAAATAAGAAGCCATACTTAATCTAATGTCTGCATACCCAGGGAGGCTGGGTTGTTGCTTGGAAACCCTAATGGCTTCTGTATTATTCAAAGTGTTTAGAATGTTTGGTAGTCCCGATCCAAACCTGCCCTCAAGTTCTGTGTCTTTTCTGCTCATTTAGTCCTGTAACTCAGGCTTCCATCGCCCATCAGAGCTTCAAGCATAGCCAACAATCATAGGGTTGGTTTCTTCCCAGTCTTATATGTGGTGCCTTTGGTACATTATGAAAACAGAAGGCAGAGAAGCTTGGGTTGATGACACTCTTGCTCCCATTATCTCTCTTTCCTCTCCCTCTCACTTTCTCTCTCATGCTTTATTTCTTTCTCTCCCCCCCTCACTTGTCTTCTATTCCTACCCTGACTCAATCTTCCTAGTCACACTAGCTTTCCTCTCCTTCCCTTCTCTTTCTCCTAGTTCCCTCTCCAGGCACTGCTTCCCCACTTCCCATGTGATCTGGGGGCCTTATCCCTTCCCCCTTCTGTGAGGGACTTTAGATGAATCTCTTAGAATACACCTTGTATCCTAGTTCCTCTGGTGGTATGAATTATAGGCTGGTGATCATTTGCTCTAGGTCTAAAATCCATATATGAAGCAGTACATAACATATTCCTCTTTTTGTGACTGCGTGGTACAGAGTAAGAAACCAGAAGGTGGAGAAACTTGGGTTGATGTCTCTCTTGCTCCCATTATCTCTCTTTCCTCTCCCTTTCCCTCTCTCTCTCATGCTTTCTTTCTCGCTCTGTGTCTCTATCTCTCTCTATTTCTCTCTCTCTCTCTCTCTCTCTCTCTCTCTCTCTCTCTCTCTCTCTCTCTCTCGGGTTTCAGATTACATCAGAAGGGCTGACCAGTTTGTCACTTATCTTGGTTGTAGTGAACTTAGTAAGAACCATGCTCCACAAAAATCCATTTTGATTATTGAAATTAAATAAAAGTGTGATGGCTAAAATCTTCAATTTCCTCTTTCAAGAGCTCTTCCCTATCAATTCATATAAAGATGATAGATGAAGGATAGAGACAAGGTTAAAGATATGGCTGAGAAAAATTATGGAATGTTCATTGCCAGGACCTATATCAGGATTTTGAGAACATTCTGTAGTTCCTGCTACAAGAATAACTCAAAAGGCTAACATTCCTTGGAACAAGTGTGAGCAGACAAAAATCCATGCACTGGCATTACAAAATTAAAATTAAATCAAATCTTTAACCAAACATATTTTTACCTGTGAATATTTAATATTTTGATCACTCATTCCTGTAAACCAGGTACTTAGGTGTTTAAAGTCTTAACAGTTTCCTCCAATATGAATTGGTTTATGTAATACAAAGCAAATGTGTAGGATTGATTTTAGAGAAATCAATCATCTCAATGAGACTTTCTATGTTGTTAAGGTAATGAGTAAAGTGGTCCCCATCGCAGGGCATCAGCTAAAGGGGCTTCAGGGGGAGAGTGACAGGTCCCAGCTAGGTCTGCCTATTGGTGCAGAAACATCCAGTGTATCAGCCCAGTATATGTTGTTCATTGCCAGGCCTAGGCTAGAGTCCTCTACTGGATTTATGGGCCCCTCCCTGAGAATCACCTGTGTCCATGTGAGCACTCTGAGTTTCTGCTGGGTAGATCCTTGACCCGCATTGTAGGGCCTATGCCAAAGAGGCCACAGCTGGAGAGTGCCAGGCCCAGGCTATATCTGCCTATCAGCTTAAGGGACATCTTGAGTTCCAGCCTTCAAAATCTTTGACTTGCATTGCCAGTCTTCTTCTGGAGTTTGAACTTTTAGCCCAACTGCTGGGCCCCTGCCTGTTGGAGAGACCTCCTAGAGATATTGGACAACCAAGAGCTATAACCATCAAACTTCTCACCCACCAAAGCACACCGGGGAAGAAGCTATGGGAAGATGGCAATACAATAAAACATCTAACAACAGAACGACAAGAATAACAGCACCAGAATCTATGAAAGCTACACCAAATCGAACGGAACACAACAAAGCAGATAAAGTACAATAGAATGAATTAAAAATTATAGCCATAAAAATGATAGAGGCCCTCAAAAAGGATATCAGAAAATCCCTTAAAGAAGTGGAAGAAAAAACATACAACAGAAGAAATGAACAAATGTCCTGAAGCAAGTACAGAAACCTAGAAAAAACTATAAAGCAGGTGGAGGAAACAGTTCAAGACTTAAAAACTGAAACGGAACCAATAAGTAAAATGTAATATGAAGGAATGCTGGAAATAGAAAAACTGGGCAAATGATCAGGAACTGCAAATGAAAGCATAACCAACAGAATTCAAGAGATGGAAGAGATAATCTCAAGTGCAGAAGACAAAGTAAAGGAAATAGTTTCATCAGCCAAAGAAAATCATAAATCCTACAAATTCTTAACAAAAAAAGGAAGTGTGGGAAGTGAAAAGGCCACTCATAAGAATAGTAGGTATATAGGAAAGTAAGGAAGCATAGCTCAAAGGTGCCGAAAATATATTCAACAAAATAATGGAGGAAAACTTTCTCACTCTGAAGAAGGACATGCCCATGGAAGTACAATGAGAATACCAAACACCAAATAGACTGGACCAAAGAAAAAAGACCCCCTCAACATATAAGAATCAAAATGTCTAAAATACTAATAAAGAAATTACTTTAAGAGCTGTGAAGGACAAATTCTAGGTAACATATAAAGGCAGACTTATCAAAATTACACTTGATTACTCCATGGAAATCTTCAAAGCCAGAAGATCCTGGATAGATGTTCTACAAGTACAAACAGTCGACAGATGCCAGCCCAGGCTACTATACCCAGCAAAACTCTCAATCACTATAGATGGAGAAAACAAGATATTTAACGACAAAGACAGATTTTCACAATATGTATCTACAAATCCAGACATACAAAAAGATTTGGAAGGAAAACTCCAAGCCAAGGTAGTTAACTATGCTCACAGAGATGTAGGCAACAGATAATCCACTTCACCACAAATCAAAAGTAAAGCAAGACTAATAAATTCACAATACCACTTCCAAAAACAAATCTACAACAAACAAGCATTAACATTCCATGCTCCGTACTCTCTCTCAACATTAATGGTCTTAACTTGCTCGTAAAAAGAGTGGATAGGAGGACAGAATCCTTCTCACTGCTGCATACAAGAAAGCATCTAAGCCTCAAAGATAAACATAAACTCAGGGTAAAGGGATAAGAAAAGATCTATTTTATAGGCAGCACTCCATCAGCTAAATCATATTTTGTGGGTCTCGCTATCCGTATGAATAGGTAAGTCTTATATGTACAATTCTATTCTTCCACATCACAGTTTAGTACTGGAGTGCAATCCAACACAAGAATGCCATGTACATACATGTTCAGTATCCCATGCCTATAATATCACTCTCTGGAGGCAGAGGTATGTATATCTCTATGAGTTTAGGACTAGCCTGCTCTACTGAGCAACTTTCATGTCATGCTCCAATGCTATACCTCGAAAAAAGTTGTCTCCCTGGAACCAGGATGTATCCCTGGAGCATAAAAGGACTTTGGAAGAGATACTCAGACTCTTGGGACTCAGAGCGGCCTTCAATACCCGGGGCCTCCAGATATAACTTAGGATAGAGGCCGCTAGAGCTCTCCCTTTTCTTTAGGTCTTTCTTTTTAGACCTACTATGAGATTTTTTTGGTTTCTCCTCCTGACTATCTTTTCCAGAGGGTCCTTTTTCACTTTTAGTTTCCTTTTTGCGCGCACCCATCCTCTCGCTTTGTTCAGCTTCTGATAGACTTTCCTGAAACTCGGTTAAAATCCCTTGTCCCTCCGCAATAGCAGACTTACAGTCCTCATCCTCTAAACAATTTTCTATCATTGTCCAGATGGCCATAGTGCTAGGCCCAAGTTCTTCATTGGCCTGAGCACGCTCAAGATTCCTTCCTAATTTCCTCCATGAGGCCAATGAGAGAGAGCCCGAGACCACGAACCAGGGAGCTACACTGTCTATATCCTTGACAAATCACTGTAGGAGTCGGTGAGATAGCTTCAGATCCCGCTGTGTAAGGATTGATTGCAGTGCTGTAACAGTGGAATGCGTAGAGCCCATGGCTGTGCAACGGACACCCGCGGCTTATCTACTTCCGTCTTACAAGCGTTGGCACCACGCGAAACCAAAAGTGGATCTGGAGCACCTCGCTTTTTTATTTACAAAAGACTTAAGGGGCGCAGTGTACCGCGGCTTATCTACATGCGACTTAAGTACAGAAATCTCCTTAGCAGCGGCCTCAATGGTAACAAAAGAGGATCAACAGAAAGAGAATGAAAGCGATACTAAAGCAAAGATGTTATGAGGTCAGTCATACCTTACTGAACTTACCTCCTCGCAGTTCTGAATCCTCCCAACTCGAAAGTTGGGGGTCTTCGATGGTGCTGACAATGGATTGGTCGAGTACCCGGGTTTCGGCACCAGTTGTCCCACGCTACCGTCTCGCCAGCAAGAACGACGTGGCACACAGATAGGATCCTTCTGTGATAATAGCTTTAATGCTTCTTGAGAGGCAGAGCATAAGCTTACACCAACTGTAGAGCGAAGACCCCGAGAGCAAAAACCCACACCCTTATATAGAAACTCAGCCTCGCTTAGGACGTGTCACTCCCTGACTGGTTGCTCGCTCATCAGGCCGAATGACGCCACGGGAGAAGCGCAGGAGAAATCCCCTTGCACGCGCGCACAGGCTTATTTATGCCAACCGTCAGCCGGATGCCAGTGCCATCTTGTAATGGAGAATGTAGGGACGGCTCCCTACACAACAGGGTGTATAAACTAATGCCTCTGATAATTTTCCATTTCCTAAATCCCCCTCCTTTTTTTTTTTTTTTTTTTTTGGTTTTTCTAGCATTTTACCCTTCTTGGGCCAAAGAAAACACACTACAAAAGTAAGCAGGAAGTAGTACATGAACGAATACTTTTCACCTTTTTCCTTGTTGAGATGCTATATCAAAAGAAAACTCCTATACATAGTGGGCTAGGTGACTAACCTGTACACCAAAATCACCAGAATTCTTTTACCTATTGGAGGCCCAAAAATTGGGCCTCTAATGTCAATAGGAAAGAGGGAATGTGATGGAAAAAATAATAACTAAAATGTATAAAATTAGGACTTATGGCAATAAGGAAAAAATAAAGAGAACAAGAATTTCTGCCAGTAGATAAATCCCTGACTATAGTGTACAGAGCCCATATCCTGTTCTCAGGAGAAGTAAAAACAAAGAAAAACATCCAACCTTTCAGGTGTGCTTATCAATGTTACATAAACAAGTGACAGATACTATTAACTTAGATCCATGATGACCTTGCAAATAAACTTTGTACTCTATGAATTGTCTGTATCTTGGAAACCTTGTGAAATGAGACTAGTGGTCTCAATCTTCCCTTTCTTTTAACACTGCTAAAATTCCTTCAAAATTTTAAGCCATTACATTACTTTTCTGAGAGAGTAAGGTCCTAGGTGGCTTGATTTTTAAGAATAAAAACCTTTTTCTTTTGCAGTTAGGAGTCACTTCCTTGGAGGTGAGGAAACCCATAGTCATAATAGTAACAAGCTGCCTAAGGAGGCTTTATAGGCTATAGAACTCCAGGTGACAGCTATATGAAAATCAAAACACTGATGTGTCAGGTATATGCCTATATTACTTCCTTCTTAAGTTTGCAGTGTTTTTGAGATGCAAATATGCTAAAATTCTAGACAATACCATCAGAAAGAATGGGAATTCAGAAAATCGAACATTTGTCAAAGGCATTAGTTTGTAGAACCTGTTGAAGATTCACTTCAGCTGGACTGGTTCACCATGAGCCCAGGAAGAACAATATTCAGGAGTAAGCTGTAGTTAGCAACTGATGCTCTTCTGCCAGAAGCACAAATAGGCTGCCAAATGTTCAAAGAGGGAACAGAAGTTAAAACGTATATATTTAATTGGAACGCTTAGTTCCTTACCTTTAGTGATCAAGAAGGACAGGAAGACCAGGGAGAAAATTCCATCCTCAGGTTAGCGGTACTTATCTGCTGATGGGAGATGTCATTCTGTATATGTTTCTCATACTGGTTAATGAATAAAGCACTGTTGGCCAATAGAAAAGGAAGATAGGAAGGACTAGGAGACAAGGAGGAAAGAGGAAGCAGTAAGGAGGAGTCAAGATGGAGAGACCTGGGAGACCAGAAGCCTGCCCCACTCCCCGGTAAGGAGACCATGTGGAAACACATAGAAATGGGTTAATAATTAAGATAGAGCTAGACGATAAGAAACAAGTAACTGACTAACAGAATTTTATCTAATTCAGAGTCTTGGTGTGATAATTGGGGCTGACATGCAGGTGGGACAAGACCAGCGGTGGGAGGAAAAACCTTATTCCTTACAATCTGCAGTCCTTTTGACCTGTAAGAAGTTGATCCAAGCTTTATGACATTTGATCCTCTGAAGCCAATATAAATTGTGTTATATAAAAGGACATAAAAGTTTTAGATATATTACCATTACCAATCTATGCTGAAACCCATATTGTAGAAAAAGTAGATGTTGAGTATTTGTAATACAGCAGGAATGTACTTATGCCTTTGAGACATATATTCAGGCAGAACACTGTATGCATAATTAATAAATAAATGTTCAAAAACAACTTTTATATCTTTCTAATTTTAGATCCTTATTTAGGAGCCATATTAAGGCTGCCTAAAACTGCCAAGCTCACAAAGTTATGGATAGCCCAGCTATCAATACGGTCAGACCTGAGAAGGATATATTTAATTAAATGACAAGGACCAGTTGATATACTCCTAGCCATAACAAATTATCTATAGCACTGAGGGCAGAAGTTATTCAACAAGGACATAATGTGAGAGTTTTTTTTTTCTTTGACTTTTCTCTGTGTAAGAGGGACATGGAAATCTCTGATCTTATTTTGTCTAGGCAAAGGAGCAAACAATTTTTCAGTACCCTGCAGCCTCTACAAAGTCTAAGCTGGATCGTACCTGGCAGTAGACATTGTATTTGCACATCTTTCACCCTGGTCAGTGTCATAACAATCTATGCTGCCCCATAATCTTCTTTAGAGGCCTAGGGTCATTGAAAGGATCTGTGATTCTTTGTCTGATATTATTAAAGCTTTTTAGTTAACATTTGGATGCCTTATTCAGATCCCCTGTAGTATTAGAAGTCTGTCTAGGTATATCTAAATAGACAACTTTGTACAAGTTACTTGTTTAAGCTTAAACTTTTAGAACATATATGGGAGACAGAGTGAGGTTTATCCCAGTTATTAATCATTAATACTTAGTTTGATTATAGCCAACAGTTAATATATAAGGATGGCTAGTAACTTGTGTTTCTTAACATTTTATAATGAGTTAAAAACAGCTTTTATAAAACAAGATCTCTGTATTGTCAGGTTTAGCTTTAAAAATACTGATTTTAATTTCAAACTCCTTTTAGGGAAACATGAAACATCTTTGTGACTCAATTTATCTAAATAGCTTATACTTACCAAATGTAGCAAAAAACAAGGACGCATTGCGTTTTGTATCATAAAAAATGAGCACCTCAACTTTTTGATAACACATAAAGCTTATGGCTGTGATGTTAAATTGTAGCCCTTTGATTTAAGTACAAACATTAACAATATAATAAAAGCACAAATATCTTGTAATCTTATAAATTTAAACATTTAAATCTGTTTTTAAAAACGATTACAAATCCTGTAATGTATTTTTGTGGTATCAAAAATAAACTGCCCTTTATATATTTAAACCCCTTATGAACTGGGTGACTGCTGAATTTATGTTAATTTCTAGTGTTAATAATTGTAAACTTTTAACTAGTTTCAGTTTTTAACAGCTTTGGCCAAAAAACAGTATATCATCTACATTAAAAGACATCTGATTTTCTGATCATCTGAATGTAATGGCCAGAGTTCAGAAATATATTTTGAGCTTAGGGCTTTTAGCATTAGACCACAAAAACATTTAAACCATTTTTGTTTTAGATATATTCTTGTAATAAAAATTAGGTTTATAACAGGAATCACAGATAGAAGTTTTTTCAGTTCATTAACATTTAGTAAGATTTAAAGAAAATATATGATCTATTCTATCTTTGTGAGTCTAAAGTCCTATATGTCACTTTAATCCCAACTAAGGAAAACTATAACCTTAGCTATCAGTCTTCAATTCCATCAAAGAACACACAAGGATAATATATAAACTCTAGAATTGAAAGGGACAACTCACCTGGTCAGATCTGACATTCCTCTGTAATGTTCCATCTTCAACCTATAGGCCATGGTGTGTAGAGCAAGTGTAAGGAGTACTTTTTTTCCGCCCACCACCTGGTCTTGTCCCGCCACCGCGCCAGCCCCATTTAACACACTGAGACTCTATATTAGATATAATTCTGTAGGCCAGGTACTTGTTTCTTATCGGCTAGCTCTGTCTTAAGTATTATCCCATTTCTGTTGATCTGTGTATTTCTCTTACAGGGGAGCCGGCCGGCATACTGCTTTTTCCACACTCTCCATCTTGACTCTCCTCACTACTTTCTCTTTCCTCCTTGTCTCCTAGTCCCACATATCTTGCTTTCCTATTGGCCAACAGTGTTTATTCATTAACCAGTATGAGAAACATATACAGAATGACATCTCCCATTATCCCCTCTTTTCTGTCTAAAATAACATGAAGTGTTTTAACCTAAACATAGCAAAATATATAACACAACAGTTATCAAGTAAGAATCACAGTTAACAATAGTTAGTCGATTAACATTTAGCAAGACTAAAAGAAACTATTCTATCATCTATCCTATATTTGTGAATCTAAAGTCCTATATGTAACTTATCTTTAAACCTAACTAAGGAAAACTATAACCATAACTATTTGTCTTCCACTCCATCAAAGACCACAAATGTTAATATATAAACTATAGAAATGACAGAGGCAACTCACTGCCTGGTCACCTGAAATTCTTTTGTAATCTTTCATCTTTAGCCCATAGGCCATAGTGTGTCTGGCAGACTCTTCAGCAAAGTAGAAAACTTTAAACTGTCTTCTTGTATTGGCATTTTGTCAGTCCCTTTTCTCTGTGTCCTGCAGACTGTCTGACAGACTCTTCCATGAAGCAGGAACTCTGTAGTAATGTCCATCTTGAATCAGCAGTCACTTTTCTGTGGGTCCTGCATGTCCAGTTTATACAGTATAAAGTCAAACAGTCCAACAAGAGCAGTATCTTGTCCAAATGGCTAGTTGCTATATTGAAAGCAAACTCCATAACAAGTTTCTTCTATGTCCATCTTCCATCTTCCTTTTTGACTCAGGTGGTGCTGCCAGGAGCATTTATGTCTCACTGTCACGAAAACCCTAAACCATTTAAATGCCATATTCTGTAGGTCTTTGAAAGGTTTGAAGAATACCTATTTACCTTAAATACATGTCTGTATACCTAGAAATCCTAACTAACTTAACTATAAGTTTTGACTATTATAGGTAACTATCTATAATCTGCACAAAATTATACAATATATTTATTACTGAGCTATATAAACACAATACCTAAACAAGAGAAATATAGATATTACAAAATTGACCTTAAATTGTATCAATAAATGAAAATCCATTCCAAAATGAAGTATTCATATCTATACCATAATCCCCTTTTTACCTTTACAAAGAGATTGGTTGTTGTCATTAACCATTTATTACCAACCCCATATAAATTAAAACAAACTTTTGTAAACAATAAACAAAATTTTGTTAAATGCATGAGTGAAAGTAGACTTGTGCATATTGCTGGGACCCCATAGCTAATAAGTGTTGCCACTTACTGGACCCTCTGGGCTGCAAGAAACACATCAGCTGGACAGGCGTCATGTGTGTGCCAGCAGAAAATGCAAAGCTGGGGATTGGCAAAAGATGAGAACCAGTGAGTACATTCTCAGAGCTGCTGTGGAGATAAAGTTGTCAGGCAGAGGCAAATGTCCCAAAAACTGTGGTGGGACTACCTGGTCAGGTAAGTGACCCTACCCATTCTGGGATGGTGGGGGAAGGGAGCCACATCTGTGGCCTTTTTGATATCCAGGTCTAGAAAAAACACAGATCCTGCTTATGACAAAAGATATTGATGCACAATAAGGATAAGGAGAAAAATACAGGATGAATAGATGTTTATTCAGGGGGAAATAACTTACAACACAGACAGATGAACACCAGCAGTTTACTGGTTCCAGGATAGGGTCCCCATCCTACAGGCAAGAGAGCTCTCCCAGTATCCTCTTCAGAATTAGTTCCCCCATGTCAAGTCCGGATCTGTCTCCACCACCAGTGGGCGTGGCCTATGCCACAGCCAAGGACAAGGTGAATATCTCACTACAAACACTGAATTCTCCATTTAATTCATACCTCAAACTTTAGTCAACCAATAGTGGGGCAATGGCAGAGGTGTTCTATTAATATGTATAAAGAGCAAATAAGAATTGCTTGCCCTAATACTAAAGAAACTCCATAACTGCTTGTATTATCTGCCTTAGGGAACCCCATGCTTGCATATATGCCCTGCCTGAAGGGTGTATATAAGCCTGTATGGGCCCAAATATATTGTTTTTAGATAGGAGACATTCAGCATCAAGGCCCAGACACTGTATATTAGGAAAGATAATATTTTAGGGACAATAGGAGGTATTTGAGCTCTCTATACTCATGACGAGTTGGAATGGATTCCCATATAGATTTCAGCCAAGACAGGCAGGCAGAATGTATTACAGAACTGTCAAAGCCACTCAGAGAAGCTTTATATGCGATTAGAGGATGAGATTCATCTTTAACTACTTGGTGGCAGTACACATGCTTAATATCAGAACTGAGGAGGCTGTCAGTAAACAAAAATGAAATACAATAATAAAACAAAACACATAATGAAGAATTAGATACACCTTAATATGAGTCACATCATCTGGTGGCATCCTGCTTGTATAAAGGGTATTGAAGGAGGAGGCTCTCCTTCTGTTGCTGCTTACCCTAGTTATGGCTACCAGGTATATTAGTTTACTAGATTTGGAGTCTTCTTTTTTGGATTTTTGGTGTACAATGATGACCAGCTGAGACATGCACCCTGGTGAACAAAATAACTGCTATAGCCTTCAGATTCCCACTGTTGGACAGCCATTTTTGGACTACCTGGATCACAGCCTATGAGACATTGTAATGAATTCACTCTACATATATGGAAAGAGTCATCCTGCCATGCCTGTTCATGCAGAGAACCCCGCATAATGCAGTTAGTTTTTGCTTTCTTTTGATTTTAACCTGCTCACTGAACGTGTGTTGTCTAAAAATATTGCTCACAAATACAAACTTCTTAGTTCCTTTTCTCTCCAACTATTCAAATTTCTATGAAGACTACTTTTTCATTACTATGCATTTTCCAAGCATTTGCTATGAGTTTCAGGGATAAAACTCCAACATTCATAGAGCCATCATCCACCTTGCTAGCAGGATTAAGAGCAACTATCTTGTTTGTCATCTGGTTCCTGCTTCTCTTTCTTGATTTTAAGTGCCTGTGACAACTAAGTAAAGAGAAAATTCAGTTCACCTAAACTCAGTGTGAAGCTACACAACAATTATCTCTCTTTGTATCACTAAATCTCTCTGTAGTAATTTGGCTGTACCATGTCAAAGGAGAAACTCCTTATTTACAAACAGCCCCTAGGCCAATCCTTACATAATAGAACAGGTCTTTCACAAGCTGCTTAAGGGGGTATTACTGGCATTGTCTGCCAGATGGTTCAGTTTCCTTCTAGAGAAAAACAAAGTTTGGCAAGATGGGCAAGATGAGCAAAATGACAACAGTTTATAAAAGTAAACACTGTTGTGTTCAGGGGTTGACTGAGCAAGCAAGCCTTCTGTATAGGTCCTGACTTATAAAGAAAGAACATAGCTCCTTCTCAACCCCATTAATGAGCTTAGCAGATTCAGTATCAGCCTCAGGAACTAGACTTAGACTCTCAGGTATTGAGAATGAAATAGAACCTCTCCTTTTACATAATGAAGATGCTTAGGAAAGAATGCAATTGCCTACATCCAGGGCCTTTGTGGAGGGGTTGCTGCATATCCTTTGAAAACAACTCTTCCCACCACATGGAGCTGGGGTTTTCTGTCAGTAAATCTTAGTCAGTAAAGTACACCCGAAGCAATGAGTCTCCTCATGATGCAATGCATGAGTAGCCTTCTCATGAGCTGGTCAAATTGAAAGATAAGAATTTAAGAATTCTTAAAAGTCGCAAATGTCTTCCATCTCCCCCTGAAAGAAGGGAACAGGAAGCTATTAATCATAAGACGCTTAATTAGAGTAAGACTTATGTTAAGCAAGACCTCCCTTCCCGAGGTTTTATCTTTTCTGTGTCCTGCCTTTCCTTTTTTCCTCATCTTCTGGCACCTTTACCCAAAGACCTGTCAGGGAAGTGTAAACGTCTATTTTATGTTACTCATGTAATATTATATAATTATGGTTCTATTTTTCTATTGAAGACTTAAATTGCCTTCCTGCCCTTACTTGATGTTTCCTATTACTATTTAAATTATTCAAAGTGTCAAATAAATTGGTAATAGCTAACTGTCACAATAAATAGGTGACACAGCATTTCACTAGCAAGGAGGAATGGCACAGACTCCAGTTCTGAAGGATGTCATCATCATCAATTTAAACAATTAATCATAAAATGTGAAGATATTGCCCATTAACTCTCCAAGAGGGAGCTTTACAGAACTCGCTTGGCTCCCTTATGATTAATGACTGAGCCTGGTTGTTAGTGTAGCCAGAGAACAGGCTCTGGTACTAAACTCCAGTAACAGAAGATGGTGCCCATCAAATGCAGGTTTTCTACCTCAAAGTCCATTGTCTTCCAATCCGAGCTTCAACCATAGCCACAAGTCATAGGGGAGGTTTCTTCCCAGTCTTATATGAGGTACCTTTGGTACTGAGTGTGAAAACAGAAGGTGGAGAAGCTTGGGTTGATGTCTCTCTTGCTCCCATTATCTCTTTTCTCCCCTGTTCTCCATCCACATGCTGTCTTTCTTTCTCTCTCTGTCAGATCTGTCTGTCTCTGTGTTTTTCTCCCTCTGTCTCTTTCTCTCTCTTGGGTTGCAGATTATATCAGAAGATCTGACCTGTTTGTCATTTATCTTGGGTGTAGTGAACTTAGTAAGAACCGTGCTGCACAAAAAAAAAAAAAAAAAAAAAAAAAAAAACATAATTATTGAAATTACAGTAAAATATGATGGCTAAAATCTTTAACAAATTGTTTGCATGATTTTGATTTCCCGGCCTCGGCCCCCGGCCCTGGCCACAGGCGTTCTGGACCAATGCTAATGTAAACAATGCCGAGAAACCATGGGATCAAGCTCCTCTAAAGGGCAGAGAATGAAGAGGGATTATATTATTTTCAAAAAAGAGAAAAGGTTTATGGTAGAGGTGATTAATTGTATTGTATCCATTCTAGGAATTAGAAAATTGAAGCATAGAAATAAGGTTTAAAATACTCATCGTTGCACTTGATTGGCATTATGATGCTTTCGTTTTCATGCTTATGTCACTATAGGCATGTTGTAGATTGAGAGACGGCTAAATATGTAGAACCCAAAAGAAAGAGCCTTGCTTTGTTTTTGTGAGAAACTCAGTGAGGCTGTAAGGTTAGTTCATCTTTAGGTATGCTCCTTTTAGCATGTGGGAGGGGCACTAGAATGTGACAGAATGTTGGTTCATAAATGTTGCCTGGGCAACCCTGCTTGCATTCTGTATTCTGTTATCGTGGGCCAAGTACCAGAGAGCAGCTTCGAGAAAGTGTTATCATGGGACATTACAGTCTCCCAAGATAACTATCTCCTAAAACTTTCAATGACAGCATTTGATTCCCCTAAACAAGTCATAGCCAAATCTCTGGAAGTTTGCCTACAGCTTTTACTGGTCACCAAATTCTAGATTACATAATTATCAGAGAACATTCAATTTCTTTTGTTAATGAATACTCTCTCTCCTAAGAATTAATACTATGGAAACAAAGATAATAAGACTCACAATTATTCATCAAAAGGTGAGTTTGTCATTGATAACTTCCTTCAGGATGGTGATAATCCATTTGTTAGAGTAGACTTAGGGATTATTGGATTGCAGTCCATCTCTTTTGAGGCAGCCGTCCAACATGAAATATGTAGGATCTTCTAAAAACCCTGCATACACAATGACATTTCAGCATTTAAACATTTTACGACTCTGCTCTCCGATTAAATTAGGGATGAACCTGGGAGTTTCCCACAATCATGTAGGAGTCAGTGAGAGTCAATTGTGTTGAGTATGGCAGACCATTTCATCATGTGATTATGTTGTTATTTGATTATTAAAATAGGACATAAGATAATCCATGATCAGTGGAATCCAGGATGTGGGAAACAATTATTATGGACCATCTAAATATCAATTTTTGTAGTTAAAATATTTAAATTAATCATGACCGCATCGTTCAAGAGCCTGGTTTGGAGCCACCTTAAGGAAGTGGATGATGTTACATGAACTCATTTTTTGGTAATTCAACTATATAAAAAAATGATTATATCATCCATGACACCTGGAATCTGGTGCCACAGATCATCTAATTACATAATTAAAGTATTTATATTGACAGTCTGTGTTAATACCCAAGATAATGTAAATATTTATAAAGTTATGTAAACCAAAAATGCTCCATTCCATGAAGAGACCTGTAAAGCTTCCTCTTGTGGAGATAATGTACAATATCATCACATTTTATGAAACATTGATTTAATTGCCGTTGATGATATCATTCATGACTGGAGTCTGACCATGCTTCCCTGCCAGTAAAATGCTACATCACCTATTTATTGTGAGAGTTAGCTATTACTGACTTATGTAATTCTTTAAATTATGTAAGCGACAGACAATGCCATCACCGATTATGACTAGTGTGCAAATATCTGTCAGGGACAAGGATAGGAAAGATGTAGACATGGGCAGAGCACTTTCTGAATGATCTATGCGTCTCCCATAGTAAAAAGGATGCTGGATGATTGAATCCAGAAGATTGCTCGGGGGCCATTCGAGAAGTACAAGGACGACAACAAGGCCGGCATGGTGGTCTATGTGTTGACTACCTGCTGTTCCTCCACATCTTCACATTGGTTGTGATCTAACATGTGAGGAAGTAGTGGCACTAGGAGGTCAGCACCATCTCTGAGACCTGGCTAAAGGATGACGACCCAGAACACTGAAGAACATCTGTCTCTCTCAGATATGCTGGTTATGCGCCAGCTGCAGCCATCTTTTCAGCTGATAACAACATCTTGGTTACTACTTCTAAGCATGGATTGGGCCCATTATCTCAGATCATGCAGCACCACAACAGAGATTCAGGTGCTGGTGATAATGTTAGGCCAACAGAATTCATCATGCAAGACAGTATGATTATCTGATGATTAACATATGGCATTTGAAAAATCCTTGATGACAGAATATATTTCCATATCTGTCAAGTCTGCCCAGGATTTTAAGATACAAAAAAAGGTCAACGACTTACATATTTAAAGATATAATTATTAAATTCTTTCATCATATAATCTGTGATCCCTGAAGTTTAGTGCCACCTTGTGTGACTCAATTGTGACAGATGTTCTAACTATCTGAATATTTCATTATACAAATCTATCTTTTTCTACTCCAGCAAGAGTGGAGTCTGGTTCCACCTTGTTGGTTTTAAATTGTCTCTTGTGATTTCTTCCTTCCTTTCTTTCTTCCTTTCTTCCTTCCTTTCTTTCTTTCTGGACAGAACAGCCAGTTCCAGGGCCAGGGCCAGGTCCAGGCCGGGGTCAGTGACAGAATAGCCAGGGCAAGGGCCAGGACCAGGGCCAGGCCAGGGCCGGGGCCAGGGCCAGGGCCTGGGACATTGACAGAACAGCCAGGGCCAGGGCCAGGGCCGGGGCCAGGGCCAGGGCCGGGGCCAGGGCCAGAAATTCCTGTACCAGAACGCAGGATATGAACGAACAGTGTCAGGGCAAGAAAAGCCAGACCCAGAAAGGCCAGTGGTAGAATGGCCAGGGCAAGGGCCAGAATGGCCATGGCTTGATGACCAGGGCCAGGCCCAGAACAGCCAGGGCCAGAGCCAGGGCCAGGGCAAGGGCCAGGGCCAGAGCCATGGCCAGGCCAGGCCAGGGCCAGGGCCAAGCCAGGACGAGGGCCAGGGCCATGGCCAGGACCAAGTCAGCCAGGGCTAAGTCTGATCGGCCAGGGCCAGAAATCCAAGGGCAAAGGCCAGAAAGGCCAGGGACAGAATGGCAAGGGCCAGGCCCAGAATGTCCTGTACCAGAAACCAGGACCTAAATGACCAGGGTCAGGGCAAGAAAAGCCAGAGCCAGAAAGGCCAGTGCGAGAATGGCCAGGGCAAGGACCAGAATGGCCATGGCTTGTATGACCAGGGTCAGGCCCAGAACGCCCAGGGCCAGTACGGCAAGGGTCAGAATGGCCAGGGTCAGGAACATGGCTAGGGCCAGTTCCAGGTCCAGGACAGAACAGCCAGGCAAAGGGCCAGGGCAAGGGCCAGGGCCAGGGCTAGGGCCAGAACAGCCATGGCCAGTTCCAGATCGGCCAGGGCCAGAACGACCAGGGTAATGTCCAGAACAGCCAGGTCCAGGGCCAATATTAGGGCCAGGTCCAGTGCCAGGGCCAGAGCCAGGGACAGAACAGCCAGGGAAAGGGACAGTGACAGGGCAAAAGCCAGGTCCAGGTCCATGGCCAGGGACAGAATGACAAGGGACAGAATGGCCAGGGACATAACCTTGGTGAGAAAGGCCAGGGCCAGAATGGCCAGGGCCATAACTGCCAGGGCCACATCATTCAGTGGCAGGGCCAGAACGGCCAGGGACAAAACGGTCATGTCCAGAATTGCCATGACCAGGGCCAGAACGTCCAGTTCCATAATTACCAGTGCCATATCGTTCAAGGCCTGGAAAATACAGCAAGGGACAGAAAGCCCAGGGCCAGGGATAGAACGGCCAGGTTCAAGGACAGAACAACCAGATCTAGTTCCAGAGCATGTGCTTGGGGCAGGGCAAGAAAAGAAAGAGCCAGGGCCAGGGCCAGCGCCAGGGCCAGGGCCAGAGCCAGGGCCTGGGGCAGGGCCAGGGCCAGGGCCTGATCAGACAAGGCTAAGTCCAGATCAGCCAGGGCTAAGTCCAGAATGGCCAGGGCCAGAAATCCAAGGGCAAAGGCCAGAAAGGCCAGGGCCAGAATGGCAAGGGCCATGGACAAAAAGTCCTGAACCAGAACCCAGGGCCTGATCGACATGGGTCAGGGCAAGAAAAGCCAGAGCAAGAAAGGCCAGTGCTAGAATGTCCATGGCAAGTGCCAGAATGGCCATGGCTTTTATGACCAGGGCCAGTCCCAGAAAGGCCAGGGCCAGTACGGCAAGAGCCAGAACGACATGGGTAAGGGTCAGAAAGGCCAGGGTCAGGAATATGGCCAGGGCCAGTGTGAAGGCCAAGGACAGAACAGCCAGGGCCAATGTGAGGGCCAAGGATAGAACAGCCAGGGCCATGGCCAGGGCCAGACTAGTGCCAATGCCAGGGCCAGGGGTCAGTGCCAGGGCCAGGGTCAGAGACAGGGCCAGGGACAGGGCCAGGGCCATGGCCATGTCAGCCAGGGCTAAGTCCAGAACAACCAGGGCCAGAAATACAAGGGCAAAGGCCAGAAAGGCCAGGGCCAGAACAGCAAGTGCCCGGGCCAGAAAGGCCTGTACAAGAACCCAGAACCTGAACGACCAGGGTCAGGGCAAGAAAAGACAGAGACAGAATGGCCAGTGTTGGAATTGCCAGGGCAAGGGCCAGAAAGGCCATGGCTTCTACGACCAGTGCCAGGCCCTGAAAGGCCAGGGCAAGTATGTCAAGAGACAGAACGACATGGGTAAGGGTCAGAAGGGCCATGGTCAGGAACATGGCCAGGGCCAGTGCGAGGGCCAAGGACAGAACAGCCAGGGCCAGTGCCAGTGCCAGGGCCAGGGCAAGGGCCAGGGCCAGGGCCAGGGCCAGGGCCAGGGAAAGAATTGCCAGGGGCAGAACCAGGGTGAGAAAGGCCAGGGCCAGAATGGCCAGGGCCATAACAGCCACAGCCAGATCATACAAGGACAGGTCCAGAATGGCCAGGGAAAGAACGGCCATGTCCAGAATTGCCATGGCCAGGGCCAGAAAATCCAGGGCCATAACTACCAGGGCCAGATCATTCAAGGCCAGGCCAGAACAGCAAGGGACAGAAAGGTCAAGGCCAGGGATAGAACGGCCAGGTTCAAGGACAGAAGAACCAGATCCAGTTCCTGAGCAAGTGCTTGGGCCAGAGCATGAAAGGAAGGGACCAGGGCCAGGGCCAGGGCCAGTTCAGCCAGGGCTAAGTCCAGAACGGCCAGGGCCAGAAATCCAAGGGCAAAGGCCTGAAAGGCCAGGGCCACAACAGCAAAAGCCAGGGCCAGAAAGCCTGTACCAGAACCCAGAACCTAAACTACCAGGGTCAGGGCAAGAAAAGCCAGAGGCACAAAGGCCAGTGCTAGAATGTCCAGGGCAAGGGCTAGAATGGCCATGTCTTTTACGACCAGGGCCAGGTCCACAACGGCCAGGGCCAGGGCCAGTGCCACGGCCTGGGCCATGGCCAGGTGAGCCAGAGCTAAGTCCAGATCGGCTAGGGCCAGAAATCCAAGGGCAAAGGCCAGAAAGGCCAGGGACAGAACGGAAAGGGCCAGGGCAAGAAAGTCCTGTACCTGCACCCAGGACCTCAACGACCAGGGTCAGGGCAAGAAAAGCCAGAGCCAGAAAGGCCAGTGCTAGAATGTCCAGGGCAAGGGCCAGAATGGCCATGGCTTGTACGACCAGGGCCAGGCCCAGAACGGCCAGGGCCAGTATCACAAGAGCCAGAATGACCTGGGTAATGGTCAGAACGGCCCGGGTCAGGAACATGGCCAGGGCCAGTACCAGGACCAAGGACAGAATAGTCAGGGCCAGGGCCAGGGCAAGGGTCAGGGCCAGGGCCAGAACAGCCAGGGTCAGGGCCAGATCGGCCAGGGCCAGAACGACCAGGGTAATGGACAGAATGGACAGTACCAGGGACAATATTAGGGCCAGGTCCAGTGCCAGGGCCAGGGCCAGGGACAGAACAGCCAGGGACAGGGCCAGTGACAAGGTAAAGTCCAGGGCAAGGTCCAGGGCCAGAAAGGCCTGTATCAAGACCCAGGTCCTGAATGACCAGGGTCAGGGCAAGAAAAGCCAGAGCCAGAAAGGACAGTGCCAGAATGTGCAGGGCAAGTGCCACAATAGCCATGGCTTGTACGACCAGGGCCAGGCCCAGAATGGCCAAGGTCAGTACGGCAAGAGCCAGAACGACCTGGGTAATGGTCAGAACGGCCAGGGTCAGAACCATGGCCAGGGCCAGTGCCAGGGCCAAGGACATAATAGCCAGGGCCAGGGCAAGGGCCAGGGCCAGGGCCAAAACAGCCAGGGTCAGGGCCAGATCGGCCAGGGCCAGAACGACCAGGGTAATGGACAGAATGGACAGTGCCAGGGCCAATATTAGGGCCAGGTCCAGTGCCAGGGCCAGGACCAGGGACAGAACAGCCAGGGACAGAGCCAGTAACAAGGCAAAGTCCAGGGCAAGGTCCAGGGCCAGAAAGGCCTGTATCAAGACGCAGGACCTGAACGACCAGGGTCAGGGCAAGAAAAGCCAGATCCAGAAAGGCCAGTGCTAGAATGTCCAGGGCAAGTGCCACAATGGCCATGGCTTTTATGACCAGGGCCAGGCCCAGAGAGACCTGGGTAAGGGTCAGAATGGCCAGGGTCAGGAACATATCCAGGGCCAGTGCCAGAGCCAAGGACAGAATAGCCAGGGCCAGGGCCAGGACAAGGGCCAGGGCCAGGGCCAGGGCCAGGGCCAGGGCCAGGGCCAGGGCCAGGGCCAGGGCCAGGGCCAGGGCCAGATCAGCCAGGGCTAAGTAGAGATCGGCCATGGCCAGAAATCCAATTGCAAAGGCCAGAAAGGCCAGGGGTAGAATGGCAAGGGCCAGGGCCAGAAATTCCAGTAAAAGAAACAAGGACCTGAAAGACCAGGGCCAGGGCAAGAAAAGCCAGAGCCAGAAAGGCCAGTGCTAGAATTGCCAGGGAAATGGCCAGAATGTCCATGGCTTGTACGGCCAGGGCCAGGTCCAGAACAGCCAGGGCCAGTATGGCAAGAGTCAGAACGACCTGGATAAGTGTCAGAATGGCCAGGGTCAGGAACATGTCTAGGGCCAGTGCCAGGGTCAAAGACAGAATAGCCAGGGCCAGTACCTGGGCAAGGGCCAGGGCCAGAACAGCCAGGGCCAGGTCCAGATCGGCCATGGCCAGAACGACCAGGGTAATGGCCAGAACGGACAGGGCCAGGGCCAATATTAGGGCCAGGTCCAGTGACAGGGTCAGAACAGCAAGGCACAGAAAGGACAGGGATAGGGATAGAACGGCAAGGTTCAAGGACAAAAGAACCAGATCCAGTTCCAGAGCAAGTGCTTAGGCCAAGGCAAGAAAGGAAAGGGACAGGGACAGGGCCATAAATCCAAGGGCACAGGCCAGAAAGGCCAGGGCCAGAACGGCAAGGGCCAGGCCAGAAAGTCCTATACCAGAAACCAGGATCTGAAAGACCAGGGTCAGGCCAAGAAAAGCCAGAGATAGAAAGGCCATTGATAGAATGGCCAACTCAAGGGCTAGAATGTCCATGGCTTTTATAACCAGGTCCAGGTCCACAACGGCCAGGGACACGGTCAGGGCCAATGCCAAGGCCAATGCCAACCCCAGGGCCAGGGCCAGTGCCAGGGTCAGGGCCATTGCTAGGTGAGCCAGGGCTAAGTCTAGATCGGCTAGGGCCAGAAATCCAAGGGCAAGGGCCAGAAAGGCCAGGGACAGAAAGTAAAGGGGCAGGGACAGTTCAGTACCTGAACGACCAGGGTCAGGGCAAGAAAAGCCAGAGCCAGAAAGGCCAGTGCTAGAATGTCCATGGCAAGGGCCAGAATGGCCATGGCTTGTACGACCAGGGCCAGGCCTAGAACGGCCAAGGCCAGTATCACAAGAGCCAGAATGACCTGGGTAATGGTCAGAACGGCCCGGGTCAGGAACATGGCCAGGGCCAGTACCAGGACCAAGGACAGAATAGTCAGGGCCAGGGCCAGGGCAAGGGCCAGGGCCATGGCTAGGTGAGCCAGGGCTAAGTCCAGATCGGCTAGGGCCAGAAATCCAAGGAAAAGGGCCAGAAAGGCCAGGGACAGAATGATAAGGGCCAGGGACAGAAAGTCCTGTACCCTGCACCCAGTACCTGAACGACCAGGGTCAGGGCAAGAAAAGCCAGAGCCAGAAAGGCCAGTGCTAGAATGTCCAGGTCAAGTGCCAGAATGGCCATGGCTTGTACGACCAGGGCCAGGCCCAGAACGGCCAGGGCCAGTATCACAAGAGCCAGAACGAACTGGGTAAGGCTCAGAACGGCCTGGGTCAGGAACATGCCCAGGGCCAGTGCCAGGGCCAAGACCAGAATAGCCAGGGCCAGGGCAAGGGTCAGGGCCAGGGCCAGAACAGCCAGGGTCAGGGCCAGTTCGGCCTTGGCCAGAACGACCAGGGTAATAGCCAGAACGGCCAGGGCCAGGGCCAATATTAGGGCCAGGTCCAGTGCCAGGGCCAGGGCCAGGGACAGAACAGCCAGGGACAGGGCCAGTGACAGGGTAAAGGCAGGGCCATGTCCAGGGCCCGGTTCAGAGCCAGGGACAGAATGGCCAGGGACAGAACCAGGGTGAGAAAGGCCAGGGCCAGAATGGCCAGGGCCATAAATGCCCGGGCCACATCATTCAAGGACAGGTCCAGAACGGCTAGGGACAGAACGGCTATGTCCAGAATTGCCATGGCCAGGGCAAGAACGTCCAGGGCCAGATCGTTCAAGGCCGGGTCAGAACAGCAAGGCACAGAAAGGCCAGGACAGGGATAGAACGGCCAGGTTCTAGGACAGATGAACCAGATCCAGTCCAGAGTAAGTGCTGGGGCCAAGGCAAGAAAAGAAAGGAAAGGGCCAGGGCCAGGGCCAGGCCCAGGGCCAAGGCCAGGCCCAGGGCCAGATCAGCCAGGGCTATGTCCAGATCGGCCAGGGGAAGAAATCCAAGGGCACAGGCCAGAAAGTCCAGGGCCAGAACGGCAAGGGCCAGGCCAGAAAGTCCTATACCAGAACCCAGGACCTGAAAGACCAGGGTCAGGGCAAGAAAAGCCAGAGGCAGAAAGGCCTGTGATAGAATGGCCAGGTCAAGGGCCAGAATGGCCATGGCTTGTACAACCAGGGCCAGGTACACAACGGCCAGGGACACGGCCAGGGCCAATGCCAAGGCCAGTGCCAGGGCCAGGTCCAGGTCCACAACGGCCAGGGCCAGGGCCAGGGCCAGGGCCAGGTGAGCCAGGGCTAAGTCCAGATCAGCTAGGGCCAGAAATCCAAGGGCAAGGGCCAGAAAGGCCAGGGACAGAATGGAAAGGACCAGGGCCAGAAAGTCCTGTACCTGCACCCAGGACCTCAACGACCAGGGTCAGGGCAAGAAAAGCCAGAGCCAGAAAGGCCAGTGCTAGAATGTCCAGGGCAAGGGCCAGAATGGGCATGGATTGTACGACCAGGGCCAGGCCCAGTACGGCCAGTGCCAGTATCACAAGAGCTAGAACGAACTGGGTAAGGGTCAGAACGGCCTGTGTCAGGAACATGGCCAGGGCCAGTGCCAGGGCCAAGGACAGAATAGCCAGGGCCAGGGCCAGAGCAAGGGCCAGGGCCAGGGCCAGAACAGCCATGGCCAGGTCCAGATCGGCCATGGCCAGAACGACCAGGGTAATGGCCAGAACGGACAGGGCCAGGGCCAATATTAGGGTCAGGTCCAGTGCCAGGGCCAGGGCCAGGGACAGAACAGCCAGGGACAGGGCCAGAGCAAGGGCCAGGGCCAGGGCCAGAACAGCCAGGGACATGTCCAGATCGGCCATGGCCAGAACGACCAGGGTAATGGCCAGAACGGCCAGGGCCAGGGCCAATATTAGGGCCAGGTCCAGTGCCAGGCCAGGGACAGGGACAGAACAGCCAGGGACAAGGCCAGTGACAGGGTAAAGCCAGGGCCAAGTCCAGGGCCAGGTTCAGGGCCAGGGACAGAATGGCCAGGGACAGAACTAGGGTGAGAAAGGCCAGGGCCAGTATGGCCAGGGCCATAAATGCCCTGGCCACATCGTTCAAGGACAGGTCCAGAACGGCCAGGGACAGAACGGCCATGTCCAGAATTGCCATGGCCAGGCCCAGAACATCCAGGGCCATAACTACCAGGGCCAGATCGTTCAAGGCCGGGTCAGAACAGCAAGGCACAGAAAGGACAGGGACAGGGATAGAACAGCCAGGTTCAAGGACAGAAGAACCAGATCCAGTTCCAGAGCAAGTGCTTAGGCCAAGGCAAGAAAGGAAAGGGCCAGGGCCAGGGCTATGTCCAGATCGGACAGGGCAAGAAATCCAAGGGCACAGGCCAGAAAGGCCAGGGCCAGAACGGCAAGGGCCAGGCCAGAAAGACCTATACCAGAACCCAGGACCTGAAAGACCAGGGTGAGGGCAAGAAAAGCCAGAGGCAGAAAGGCCATTGATAGAATGGCCAACTCAAGGGCTAGAATGGCCATGGCTTTAACAACCAAGGTCAGGTCCACAACGGCCAGGGACATGGCCAGGGCCAATGCCAAGGCCAGTGCCAACCCCAGGGCCAGGGCCAGTGCCAGGGCCAGGGCCATGGCTAGGTGAGCCAGGGCTAAGTCCAGATCGGCTAGGGCCAGAAATCCAAGGGCAAGGGCCAGAAAGGTCAGGGACAGAATGTAAAGGGCCAGGGACAGAAAGTCCTGTACCCTGCACCCAGTACCTGAACGACCAGGGTCAGGGCAAGAAAAGCCAGAGCCAGAAAGGCCAGTGCTAGAATGTCCAGGGCAAGTGCCAGAATGGCCATGGCTTGTACGACCAGGGCCAGGCCCAGAACGTCCAGGGCCAGTATCACAAGAGCCAGAACAAACTGGGTAAGGGTCAGAACGGCCTGGGTCAGGAACATGGCCAGGGCCAGTGCCATGGCCAAGGACAGTATAGCCAGGGCCAGGGCAAGGGCCATGGCCAGGGCCCGAACAGCCAGGTTCAGGGCCAGATCGGCCATGGCCAGAACGACCAGGGTAATAGCCAGAACGGCCAGGGCCAGGGCCAATATTAGTGCCAGGTCCAGTGCCAGGGCCAGGGCCAGGGACAGAACTGCCAGGGACAGGGCCAGTGACAGGGTAAAGCCAGGGCCATGTCCAGGGCCCGGTTCAGGGCCAGGGACAGAATGGCCAGGGACAGAACTAGGGTGAGAAAGGCCAGGGCCAGTATGGCCAGGGCCATAAATGCCCGGGCCACATCGTTCAAGGACAGGTCCAGAATGGCCAGGGACAGAATGGCCATGTCCAGAATTACCATGGCCAGGGCTAGAACGTCCAGGGCCAGATCGTTCAAGGCCGGGTCAGAACAGCAAGACACAGAAAGGCCAGGGCCAGGGATCGAACGGCCAGGTTCAAGGACAGAAGAACCAGATCCAGTCCATAGTAAGTGCTTGGGCCAAGGCAAGAAAAGAAAGGAAAGGGCCAGGGCCAGGGCCAGGCCCAGGGCCAGGCCCAGGGCCAGGGCCAGGGCCAGATCAGCCAGGGCTATGTCCAGATCGCCCAGGGGAAGAAATCCAAGGGCACAGGCCAGAAAGTCCAGGGCCAGAACGGCAAGGGCCAGGCCAGAAAGTCCTATACCAGAACCCAGGACCTGAACGACCAGGGTCAGGGCAAGAAAAGCCAGAGGCAGAAAGGCCTGTGATAGAATGGCCAGGTCAAGGGCCAGAATGGCCATGGCTTTTACGACCAGGGCCAGGTCCACAACGGCCAGTACCAGGGCCAGGGCCAGTGCCAGGGCCAGGGTCATGGCCAGGTGAGCCAGGGCTAAGTCCAGATCGGCTAGGGCCAGAAATCCAAGGGCAAGGGCCAGAAAGGCCAGGGACAGAATGGAAAGGACCAGGGCCAGAAAGTCCTGTACCTGCACCCAGGACCTCAACGACCAGGGTCAGGGCAAGAAAAGCCAGAGCCAGAAAGGCCAGTGATAGAATGTCCAGGGAAAGGGCCAGAATGGCCATGGCTTGTACGACCAGGGCCAGGCCCAGAAAGGTCAGGGCCAGTATCACAAGAGCCAGAAAGAACTGGGTAAGGGTCAGAATGGCCTGGGTCAGGAACATGGTCAGGGCCAGTGCCAGGGCCAAGGACAGAATAGCCAGCGCCAGGGTCAGGGCCAGGGTCAGAACAGCCAGGGTCAGGGCCAGATCGGCCATGGCCAGAACCACCAGGGTAATGGCCAGAACGGCCAGGGCCAGGGCCAATATTAGTGCCAGGTCCAGTGACAGGGCCAGGGCCAGGGACAGAACAGCTAGGTACAGGGCCAGTGACAGGGTAAAGCCAGGGCCAAGTCCAGGGCCAGGTTCAGGGCCAGGGATAGAATGGCCAGGGACAGAACCAGGGTGAGAAAGTCCAGGGCTAGAATGGCCAGGTCCATAAATGCCCGAGCCACATCGTTCAAGGACAGGTCCAGAACTGCCAGGGACAGAACGGCCATGCCCAGAATTGCCATGGCCATGTTCAGAACGTCCAGGGCCATAACTACCAGGGCCAGATCGTTCAAGGCTGGGTCAGAACAGCAAGGCACAGAAAGGACAGGGACAGGGATAGAACGGCCAGGTTCAAGGACAAAAGAACCAGATCCAGTTCCAGAGCAAGTGCTTAGACCAAGCCAAGAAAGGAAAGGGACAGGGCCAGGACCAGGCCCAGGGCCAGGGACAGGGCCAGGGCCAGGGCCAAATCAGCCAGGGCTATGTCCAGATCGGCCAGGGCCAGAAATCCAAGGACACTGGCCAGAAAGGCCAGGGCCAGAACGGCAAGGGCCAGGCCAGAAAGTCCTATACCAGAACCAGGACCTGAAAGACCAGGGTCAGGGCAAGAAATGCCAGAGGCAGAAAGGCCATTGATAGAATGGCCAACTCAAGGACTAGAATGGCCATGGCTTTTACAACCAGGGCCAGGTCCACAACGGCCAGGGACACGGCAGGGCCAATGCCAAGGCCAGTGCCAACCCCAGGGCTAGGGCCAGTGCCAGGGCCACGGCCATGGCTAGGTGAGCCAGGGCTAAGTCCAGATCGGCTAGGGCCAGAAATCCAAGGCCAAGGGCCAGAAAGGCCAGGGACAGAATGATAAGGGCCAGGGACAGAAAGTCCTGTACCCTGCACCCAGTACCTGAACGACCAGGGTTAGGGCAAGAAAAGCCAGAGGCAGAAAGGCCAGTGATAGAATGGCCAGGTCAAGGGCCAGAATGGCCATGGCTTTTACGACCAGGGCAAGGCCCAGAATGGCCAGGGCCAGTACGGCAAGTGACAGAACGACCTTGGTAAGGGTCAGAACAGCCAGGGTCAGGAACATGGCCAGAGCCACTGCCAGGGCCAAGGATAGAACAGCCAGGTCCAGGTCCAGGGCAAGGGCTAGGGCCAGGGCCAGAACAGCCAGGGTCAGGGACAGATCGGCCAGGGCTAGATGACCAGGGTAATTACCAGAACAGCCAGGGACTGTGCCAATATCAGGGCCAGGTCCAGTGCCAGGGCCAGGGAGAGATCAGCCAGGGCCAGGGCCAGGGCCAGGGTCAGAACAGCTAGTGCCAGGGCCAGGGCCAGCGACAGGCCCAGGGACAGGGCCAGGGCCAGTGCCACAGCCAGGGCCAGGGCCAAGAACAGAACAGCCAGGGCCAGGTCCAGGGCCAGGGCCAGGGCCAAATTCTCTCCACCATGAAACTCACACATTTAACCTAGTTCCCTTAGACTTTACATTTAAATTGGTTTTATCCCTATTACCCTTCCTAACCTAGCGTGATGTTTCCTTGATTCTTTGTTGAGTTCATTTTTTAATAAAAATTTACTACAAACATTTTTTTTTCATAATGTGAAGTGTGTCTGTATGAATGTGTAAAATTCATGTGCCTGCCTGCAGAAGCCAGAAATGGGCACTATATAATTGGAACGAGAGTTAAAGTTTGTAAAATCCACTTGCCATGAATACTGAGAAATGAACTCAGGACTTTGGGAAGAGAGCAAAGCATCCTTAGCCTTGACCTAGTTCTACTTCCCCAGATTTAAATTTACAATTTAAAGATTTTCTATTTCTTGAGGAATTTATTTGAATGTGTTCTTTGTGATCAAGCACATGCCAGTGCACTTGTGCTACCCCTCAACTTTAGCAATCCATGGATAATTTTTAGGAGCTGGTTCTAGCTTCTTAAATTTTAGGTCCCTTGAATTGAACTCAAGTGGGAAATGACTTTCAATGTAAGTGACATTTCCCTTTGATTTACCTCAATGGATCTTAATTTATATATATTTATTTAGTTCAAAATGCATAGTTTAGTGTTTCATCATTTCATCTTCACATACTTTTGATTCTGTGCTTTTCTTGTTTTCTTCCCACACTGAGTTTCAATTTGACCCTCACCATCTGAAGCTGATTCTTTTCTTCTCCCAATTAGTTCTAAAATTCATTTACTAGTCATTGCATGTGACCTGGATTAGCCATTTAGTATCTACCAAAATAGACTTCAAACAAAAGTCAATCAAATGAGTGTTTGAAGAACAATCCATACTCAAAGGACAACTCCACCAATATGATATTTCAGTTCTTAATATCTGCGTCCCAAGCACATGATTAGAAATTATACACAAAGGAGTAGACAGGAAGACATTATTAAATGAGTGTTAAATTAGCAAAATATAAATAAACAAAATAAAAGTATTTAATGGAAAACATATGTGGGAACCTTGACCCTGCTGGCCACACAGCTGGTGGAAAGCCCTTGCCCATAGAATGTCCTAGAACCCCTCCAACACCCCACAAATTCCTGGATTTGCACCTATCAATGAAGATCCACCTTGAGCCTGTGCTCACCTTATCTTTGAGATCCATTGCTTTCCCTCCACCAGAGTTGAGTGTGGAACCAGGCCTGGGTAACCCCCCCCAATTCTTCCCTGAGTTAATTCTGCACCTCCAAACCCCCCCATATCATTGGCTTGAGTGGTTCAGTCCTGGAATTCTGGTACATGTACCACCCAGAATCTGACTTCCCCTCAACCATGGTCCTTCTGGGACACTGATGACGATGAGCATTGGTCCAATAAACTGTCCTTCTCCTTGGAACTTTGTGGGTTAGCTATGAGCATACTGGATGCTCCTATCCACCCAGGATTATCTTGACACTGCTCTCATCCTATGTTTGGTCCCCTATGCCTACAATCTGCCTGAGGTTCCACTCTGAGCATATTGAATCCACCAATCCAAGCAGGACCACCCTAAGATTACATTCACCTGATTTTTGGCCCCATCGCTTGCAATCTTCCTCTGGTGAGTCTGGGAGCAGGCCTAGTTGAATCTCCCCATATCCTTCCCTGTGAAATACTGGGATAGCTCTGCATTTCACTCCCCCTATAAACTTGACCTGAGTGTTTTAGTCCTGGTATTCAGTTTCCATTAGCCATCCACAGAATGCCTTCCCCCTATCCATGGCCCTCCTGGGGACACTGCTCAAGATAAGTGTTTAGCCCCAGTGGTCCGAATATTAAATCCATCTCATTAGAACTTCCTGGGTGGGGTCTTAACATAATGGAATTGCCTACCCATGCAGGACCACATTGAGACTATACTCACCTGATCTTTGATCCCCATCATTTGCACTCTCCCTGAATGCTGGACACCATCCTGAGTCTGCCTATTCCATATCATTAGCTCTTCTGTGGTCTCTGGTTGAGAGAACTCCAAGAGAGCTCATATTATCCAGAGTTACAGATATGAAACTGTTTACCCAGATATACCCACCAAGACAGGAGGACAGAGAAAAAGAAAGACTCCAAGTGCACCCACTGGAAGAAGAAATGGTGGATGGCAATATAAAAAGTAGATTCAACAATACAAAGACCAGTATGTTACCACTAGAACCTAAGGTCTCTACACAAACTAGACATGGAAAATACAAAATAGATGAAGCAGAAGATAACAACCTAAAAAACAACTTCATAAAAATGATAGAGGACCTCAAGTAGGGTATGAGAAAATTCACTAAAATAATGGAAGAAAAAACAAAAAAAAATTGAAAGAAATACAGGAATACAACAAGAAAAATTCAAGGAATGAACTAATATCTTAAAGAAAATAAGAAAGCCAAGAAAAAACAATCAAACAGATGAAGGCAACCATTCAAACAGTTCAAGACCTGAAAAGTGAAATAGGGAAAATAACCACAAACACACACACACACTGACATACACACACTGAGAGAATATTGGAGACTGGAAAATTGGGTAAACTGTAAAGAACTACAAATGCAAGCATAACCAACAGAATACAGCAGAGAGAGAACATGCAAACCAGCAAAATCTGAAATTAAAATGGGGATATACGAACAAACACTGAGGAAACCCAGTGACATTTCAGGTCATACTTTGAAAACATGTACTATACAAAAGTAAAAAAATTCTAAGGGAAATGGACAGATTTCTAGATTGTTATCACTTATTAAATTCAAAACAAGGATAAATAAGCAATTTAAATAGATTTAGATCACATACTGAAATAGAAATAGTCTTGAAACTCCACCAAAGCCCAAAAAAGAAAAAAAAAAACAATAACAAAAACAAACATATAGACACAAGGCCAAAGGACTTGAGTGCAGAATTCTACAAATATTTCATAGAAGTGCTAATACCAGTACTCCTCATATTGTCTCACACAATAGAAGCAAAAGGTTCATTACCATTTTTAATTAGTTTTCAATTACCTTGATATGCAAGCCTCACAAAGACACAACTAAGAAACAGAATTACAGGCAGATATCCCTCATGAACAATGATGCAAAAGTATTCAATAAAATACTGGAAAATCGATTACATGAACACATCAAATAAGTCCTCTACCATGACCACGTAGGCTTCATGTCACAGATACAGGGATGGTTCAACATATGAAAAGCTGTCAATTTGATCCACCATATACATAAAGTAAAACAGAAAAATCACATTATCATCTCACTAAATGCTGAAAATTCCAGTGTCAAAATCATACAACCTTTTATGATAAAGTTCTTGGAAAGAACAGGGATAACAGAAACCTACCTAAACATAATAAAAGCAATATACAGTAAAGCAACATAGAACATTAACCTATGTGGAGATTAGCTTAAGACAATTCCTCTAAAATAAGGAACAAGACATCTGTCCATTCTCTCCATAAATCTTCAATATTGTGCTTGAAGTTCTAGCTACAGAAAGAAAACAAGAAAAAAAGATCAAAGGGACATGTATTGGAAATAAGTCAATTTGTTACTATTAGCAGATGATATGATAGTTTACATAAGTGACCCAAAAAACTCTACCAATGAACTCCTACAGATGATAAATACCTTTCAAACAGTGACAGTACACAAGACTAATAAAAAAAAAAAAAAAAAAATCAGTATCCTTACTATATGCAGAAGATAAAAGGGATGAGAGTCACCACACTTTACAATAGGAAAAACAACAAATAACATCTTGGTGTAACTATAACCAAACTAGTAGAAGGCCTATATTGCATGGTCTTGTGTCTTTAAAGAAGGAAATTAAAGAAGATACTAGAAAATGGAAAGATCACCCATGATCTTGAATTGGTAAGATAAATATAGTAAAAACTCCAATTTTGCCAAAAGCAATTTACAGGTTCAAAGCATTCCCAGTAAAAATCCTAGCACATTTATTTCTTCACTGACCTTGAAAAAATAATACTCAACAGTATATGGATCAACAAAAGAGTCACAATAGTCAAAACAATGCTGTATAATAAAGGAATTTCAGAAAGTATCCCATTCTCTGAGTTCAAGCCCTAAGCTCTATTATAGAGCTAAAGTACCAAAAAAAAAAAAAAAAAAAAAAAAAAAAAAAAAGCACTTGATATTGTCACACATATAGAAAGGTAGACCAATGGAACTGAAAATCCTGATATTAACCAACACACCTACAAATTCCTGAGTTTTGATGAAACAGGAAATATAATACAATGGAAGGAGGCAATCATTTTCAACAAATTGTTCTGGCAAAACTGGATGATGATATGTAGAAGACTACAAAGAGACCCATGTGAATCGCTATACACAAAACTTAGAACACATGGATCAAAGACCTAAACATTAGTCCAGCTGCCCTAAACCTCTTAGAAGAGAAAGTTCGAGGTACACTTGAAGGAATTTTTTTTTTTTGAAAGTAACTCATGATTTATTTCTCTGTCATAATTATGGGTTCCCCATGCATATTTATCTTTTTTATAATTTTTT
Source organism: Phodopus roborovskii (assembly GCF_943737965.1). Classification (NCBI taxonomy): domain Eukaryota; kingdom Metazoa; phylum Chordata; class Mammalia; order Rodentia; family Cricetidae; genus Phodopus; species Phodopus roborovskii. The sequence goes on from NW_026125557.1 coordinate 109,600, forward strand.
ATTTAATTTTAGATAACAAAGTCCAATTAAATGAAAGCAAACATTTATACACAATATTTGGGAATTTGGGCATCATTCTTTCCAAACTACTTCCTGCTGGTAAGGGGCGCTGTCTTGGGGGATTCAAAGAAGATTCAGATATCCTAGCTGTAGTCTGTAGGGCTGTTATGTCCAGCTGTTTTGAATGTAGGATCAGCTTTTACTCTGTTTCAGGCAGTCAGGCATGATCAAACCACATTAGTCTGGAAGGAATCCACATCTTTTCACTTTCTGTGGAAACAAAAATAGAAATCCTTTTCACCAGTAACATGTCCTTCAACTTAAATTTTGGAGACAAAGCATTTTTTTAATTTAATTTATTATTTTACATGTCGATCCCAGTTCCCTCTACCTCCCTCCCTCTTTCCCTCCCTCCATCCCTCCTTCCCTCCCTTTTATCCTATCTGCCCTCTCACATGCACTCTAACCACCCTCCCTTCCAACCCCCACCCCAATTCCATATGTAGGGGAATGCCATCCAGTTGGGGTCATGTAGATCTGACAGGTCATGTGAAGTAGGGACTAGGGCTTCTCTCCTGTCTCTACATTAAGGCAGTTATCCCTCCATGGGGGATATGTCTGCAAGTTCTTTTGTGCACCAGGGATACATCCTGGCTCCACTGTCTGAAGTCTCTTAGACTCCTCAGTCCTTCTGGCTGAGACCCATAATCAGGGGGGCCTGAGTCAGTCCCATGCTGGCTTCCCAGCTATCAGTCTAGTGGCCTTTAGCTCATCTTTATTCAGGTAAGCTGTCTCTATGTGTTTCTGCCACATGGTCTTGTCCTCTCCATCTGCATCTGGGTTCTAGTTTGACTCAGTGTTTATGTATGGGTGTTCGATCCTGTTTTCAACAGGCATTAGTTGAGGGCTCCATGGAGAAGTTAGTGGTTGATCTCACTCTCCGGGAAGGACATTTATGATAGCCTTTCCATGTAAGCTCAACTTGTTTGTTGGGAGCAGTCTCATAGTTCTCTCGACCTTTCTTTGTGTTCAATTTTATCTTCAAACCAATATGGGCTCCCTCTTTTATGTTCTCTCTCTCTGTCTCTGTCTCTCTCTCTCTCTCTTTCCTATCTTATATTCCTAACCAGGCTCAATCTTCCTGGTAGCACATGTTTTCCTTTCCTCCCCCTCATTGTCTCCTAATTCTCTCTTCATTCGCTGCAACCCCCCCCTTCACCTGAGCACTGGGGGACTTGTCCCTTACCAGTTCTGTGACGGACTTTATATGAATCTCTTAGAATACACCTTGTATCCTAGTTTGTCTGGTGGTGTGAATTATAGGTTGGTGACACTTTGATGTAAGTCTAAAATCCATATATGAGTGCGTACATACTGTGTTCCTCTTTTTGTGACTGGGTTACCTCATTCAGGATGGTTTCTTCAAGTGCCACCCACTTGCCTGTGAATTTCAAGATACCATTATTTTTTTCTGCAGAGTAGTATTCGATTGTATAGATATGTCACATCTTCATTAACCATTCTTCAATTGAGGGGCATCTAGGTTGCTTCCAGGTTCTTGCTATTACAAATAGTGCTGCTAATAACATAGTTGAACAGATGTCTTTGTTGCATGGATGTGAATCCTTTGGGTATATGCCTAAGAGGGGGATTGTCGGGTCCTGTGGTAAAGTAATTCCCATTTTCCTGAGGAACCGCCATACTGATCTACAAAATGGCTGTATGAGTTTGCACTCCCACCAGCAGTGGAGGAGTGTTCGACTTTCTCCACATCCTCTCCAACATAAGTCATCACTGGTGTTTCTAATTTTAGCCATTCTGGCAGGGGTAAGATGGTATCTCAAAGTTGTTTTGATTTGCATTTCCCTGATAGCTAAGGATGTGGAGCATTTTCTTAAGTGTCTTTCAGCCTTTTTGATTTCCTCCATTGAGAATTCTTTCTTCAGTTCTGTACCCCATTTTTAAATAGGGTTATTTGGTGTTTTGTTGACTAGTTTCTTGAGTTCTTTGTATATTTTGGAGATCATCCCTTTGTCAGATATAGGATTGGTGAAAATCTTTTCCCAGTCTGTGGGCTGCCTTTTGGTCTTGTCGACTGTGTCCTTTGCCTTACAGAAGCTTCTAAGTTTGAAGAGGTCCCATTTATTAATTGTTTCTTTCAGTGTCTGTGCCCCTGGAGTTATGTTCAAGAAGCAGTCTCCTATACCAACTTGTTCGAGGGTACCTCCTTCTTTCTCTTCTAAGAGTTTCAATGTGGCTGGATTGATGTTGAGGTCTTTGATCTATTTGGACTTGAGTTTTGTGCATGGCGACAGACATGGGTCTATCTGAAGTCTTCTAAACACCCTCATCCAATTGTGCCAGCACCATTTGTTGAAGATGCTGTCTTTGCCCCATTGTATAATTTTAGCTGTTTTGTCGAAAATCAGGTGTTCATAGGTGCGTGGATTAATATCAGGATTTTCCATTCGATTCCATTGGTCTACCTGTCTATTTTTATGCCAATACCAGGCTGTTTTCAGAACTATAGATATGTAGTAGAGCTTAAAGTCAGGAATGGTGATATCTCCTGAAGTTCTTTTATTGTATAGGGTTGTTTTGGCTAAGCTGGGTCTTTTGTTTGCCATATAAAGTTAATTATGATCCTTTCAAGGTCGGTGAAGAATTGTGGTTGGATTTTAATGGGGATTGCATTGAATCTGTAGTTAGGTTTTGGCAAGAGTGCCATTTTTACTATGTTAATCCTACTTAACCAAGAGCATGGGAGATCTTTCCATTTTCTGGTATCTTCTTTAATTTCTTTCTTTAGAGTCAAAAAGTTCTTATTATATAGGTCTTTTACTTGTTTGGTAAGCGTTACCCCAAGATACTTTATGTTGCTTGTGGCTATTGTAAAGTGTGATGTTTCTGTGATTTCTTTCTCTGCCTCTTTGTTGTCTGAAAAAAGTAGGTCTACTGATTTTTTTTTGAGTTTATCTTGTATCCTGATAGTTTGCTGAAGGTGTTTATCAGCTGTGGAGTTCCCTGGTAGAGTTTATTGGGTCGCTTATGTAAACTATCATATCATCTGCAAATAGAGACAGTTTGACTTCTTCCTTTCCAATTTGGATCCCCTTTATCTTCTTTTGTTGTCTTATAGCATTAGCTAAAACTTCTAGTATGATATTGAAGAGATATGGAGAGAGAGGACAGCCTTGTCTTGTTCCTGATTTTAGAGGAATTGGCTTAAGTTTCTCTCCATTCAGTTTGATGTTGGCAGTTGGTTTGCTGTATATTGCCCTTATTATGTTTAGGTATGTTCCTGTTATCCCTGACCTCTCCAAGACCTTTAACATGAAAGGGTGTTGAATTTTGTCGAAGGCTTTTTCCGCTTGTAGGGAGATAATCATATGGTTTTTCTTTTTCTGTTTGTTTATATGGTGGATCATATTGATAGATTTTCATATGTTAAACCATCCCTGCATTCCAGGTATGAAGCCTATTTGGTCATGGTGGATGATTTCTCTGATGTATTCTTGAATTCGGTTTGCCCTTATTTTATTGAGTATTTTTGCATCGATGTTCATCAGGGATATTGGTCTGTAGTTTTCGTTCTTAGTTGTGTCTTTGTGAGGTTTGGGTACCAAAGTTATTGTGGCCTCATACAAAGAGTTTGACAATGAACCTTCTGTTTCTATCTTGTGGAACAGTTTGAGGAGTGTGGTATTAGTTCTTCCTTGAATGTCTGGTAGAATTCTGCGCTGAATCCATCTGGCCCTGGACTTTTTTTTGGTTGGAAGTCGTTCGATGACTGCTTCTATTTCATTGCGGGTTATAGGTCTATTTAAGTTGTTTGTCTGTTCTTGATTTAATTTTGGTAAGTGATAGTTATCCAGAAACTTGTCCATTTCCTTTGAATTTTCAATTTTTGTGGAATACAGGTTTTCAAAGTATGACCTGAAAATTGTCTGGATTTCCTGTGTGTCTGTTGTTATGTTCCCCATTTTGTTTCTTATTTTGATAATTTGCATGTTCTGTCTCTGCTTTTTCGTTAGTTTGGATAAAGGTTTGTCTATCTTGTTGATTTTCTCAAAAAAACAACTCTTTGTTGCATTGATTTTTTTGTATTGTTTTCCTGGTTTCTATTTTGTTGATTTCAGCCCTGAAGTTGATTATTTCCTGGCGTCTACTCCTGCAGGGTGAGTGTGCTTCTCTCTGTTCTAACGTTTTCAGTTGGGCTGTTAATTCTCTTATGTGATTACCTCTGTTTTCTTCATATGGGCACTTAGTGCAATCAACTTCCCTCGTAGCACTGCTTTCAAGGTGTCCCATAAGTTCGGGTATGTTGTATCCTCATTCTCGTTGAATATTAGAAAGTCTTTAATTTCTTTCTTTATTTCTTGTTTTACCCAGGAGTGGTGCAATTGCACATTGGTCAGTTTCCATGAGTTTGCAGGTTTTCTGCTATTTGTGTTGTTGTTGAATTCCAATTTTAATGCATGGTGGTCTGATAAGATACAGGGGACTATTCCTATTCTCTTGTATCTGTTGAGTTTTGTTATGTTACCTAGTATGTGGTCGATTTTAGAGAAGGTTCCACGTGGAGCAGAGAAGAAGGTATATTCTTTTGTCTTTGGATGCAATGTTCTATAGATGTCTGTTAACCCCAGTTGAGACATAACTTCTGTTAATTCTTTTGTTTCTTTGTTGAGTTTCTGATTTGTGGTCCTGTCTAGTGTTGAGAGTTGTGTATTGAAGTCTCCTACTATAAGTGTGTGAGGTTTTATATGAGCTTTGAGTTTTAGTAGTCTTTCTTTTACCAATGCTTGTGACTTTGTATTAGGGGCATAGATGTTCAGAACTGAGACTGTGTTGATGGATTTCTCCTGAGATGAATATGAAATGACCATCTTCATCTCTTTTGACTAATTTTGGTTTGAAGTCTAACTTGTTAGATATTAGGATAGCTACGCCTGCTTGCTTCTTATTTCCATTTGATTGTAAAATCTTTTCCCAACCCTTTACCCTGAGGTAATGTCTATCTTTGAAGCTAAGATGTGTTTCTTGTATGCAGCAGAAGGATGGACTCTGTCTTCGTATCCATTCTGTTAGCCTGTGTCTTTTTATAGGTGAGTTAAGACCATTAATGTTGAGGGTGAGTAAGGACCATTGATTGTTGATGCTTGTTTGATTTAGGTTTGTTGTTGACAGTGGATTTTGTGAATGTATTAGTTCTGCTTCACCCTTGGTTTCTGGTGTAGCTGAATTATCTGTTGCCTACATTTTTGTGGGCGTAGTTACCTTCCTTGTGTTGGAGTTTTCCTTCCAATACTTTCTGTAGGGCTGGATTTGTAGATACATATTGGGAAAATCTGGTTTTGTCATTAAATATCTTGTTCTCTCCGTCTATATTGATTGAGAGTTTTGCTGGATATAGTAGCCTAGGCTGGCATCCGTGTTCTCTTAATACTTTTAGAACATCTATCCAGGACCTTCTGGCCTTGAGGGTTTCCATGGAGAAGTCAGGTGTAATTTTGATAGGTCTGCCTTTATATGTTACCTGTCCTTTTTCTTCGCTGCTCTTAATATTCTTTCTTTATTCTGTATGCTAGGTGTTTTGATTATTATTTGCTGGGGGTCTTTTTTCTTTGGTCCAGCCTATTTAGTGTTCGGTGTGCTTTTTGTACTTTCATGGGCATGTCCTTCTTCAGATTTGGAAAGTTTTCCTCGATGATTTTGTTGAATATGTTTTCTGCACCTTTGAGCTGGGCTTCCTCACCTTTGTCTATGCCTATTATTCTTAGGTTTGGCCTTTTCATGGTGTCCCACATTTCCTGGATGTTTTGTGTTAAGGATTTGTTGGATTTATGATTTTCTTTGGTCGATGAATCTATTTCTTCTAGTTTATCTTCTGTGCCTGAGATTCTCTCTTCCATCTCTTGAATTCTATTGGTTATGCTTGTGTCTGTCATTGCCGATTTTTTGCCCAGCTTTTCAATTTCCAGCACTCCTTCGGTTTGTGTTGCCTTTATTTTCTCTATTTCATTTTACAAGTCTTGAACTGTTTCCTTCACCTGGTTAATTGTTTTTTCTTGGCTTTCTGTACTTTTCTTAAGGAATTTGTTCATTTCTTCCACTTTTTTGTTTGTTTTTTCCTCCATTTCTTTAAGGGATTTTCTCCCATCTTCTTTGAGGGCCTCTATCATTTTTATGATGGTAATTTTTAAGTCGTACCCTTCTGCTTCCTCTGCTTTGTTGTTGTGTTCCATTCTAGTTGGTGTATATTCCCTAGATTCTGATGGTGTCATGTTTGTCTTTCTGTTGTTAGTTGTTCTCTTGTATTGCCTTTTTCCCATAGCTTCTTCCAGTAGGTGTTGGTGGTGTCTCCCCCCTCTCTCTATGGTACTTCCCCGATGGGCTTATGTGGGTCTGAGATTCAATATCTGTAGCTCTGTGTGGTCCAAGCTCTCTTGGAGGTTTCTCCGCAGACAGAGATCCTCGGCTGGGGTCAAGGATGAGGATCCAGAAGAAGATGCCAGCAGGTACTCACAGTGGTCTTCTGGCCAATAGCTCTGGCCAATAACCGGCAGAAGAGGACGAGGGCTGAGCTTGAACTTGCAGGGTAGTGGGATCCCACTGGAAACTGGCGCTCTCCCGCTGAGACCTTGTTCTTTGGCAAGGGCCCGGATTTGGGGGTCAAGGATCTTGCCAGCAGGAACTTCGAGTGGACCTGCAGAGATAGGTGGATCTCTGGGAGGGCCCCGGGACTCCAGCAGAGGACTGGAGGCGGGTCAGAGACCAAGCTGGTGGAAATTACAGGTGGTCCTGTGTGGATAGTCAGGTCTCCTTTGTTTGGAGTTGTTCCTGGAAGTCTCCGAAGTAGAGTGGACTGTTGGCTCCACCCTCTGTCCCAGTGCTCAACCAGATCGGCAGGACCATAGGTGGGGTAGGGCACAGGGTGGGGGGGTAGGCTGGAGGTGGGGATGGGTGGGGGTGTATCAGAGCTCCAAGGGTGCTCTCAATGGGGACCAGAGACAAGAGCAGCAGGATCAGGGGCCAATCCAGGGAGTTCAGGCGGGGGAGGGGAGAAAAGAGGTTGAAGCAGACAGGCAGCCCCAACTGGGCCCAGACTCACCTCTGGCCAATAGACGATGGAAGAGGACGAAGGCTGGGCTGGAACTTGAGAAGGTTTTGCAGGGTAGTGGGATCTCACTGGAAACTGGCGCTCTCCCGCTGAGACCTTGTTCTTTGGCAGGGGCCCGTATTTGGGGGTCAAGGGTCTTGCCCTCAGGAACTCTGAGTGGACCTGCAGAGATAGGCGGAGTCAGATATATTTCTTAGTAGACTTAACCTTTTCAGATTTGGACAACACTATTGTAATCTCTGTTTTGACTTCATCCTAGTACTAGATATTTAGGCCTTAAGTTTATATGTCCTCGCTTTTCCTTTTCTTAGAGCACACTTGTTATTCACTGTTTTGTATATAGGTTTTGTATCAAGTCTAAATATTTTCTTTAGACTAAAATGGGGATTATAGTGAGATATTCACCTTTTTTTGCACCTGTTTCTCCTTATCCATATTAAGCATCAATAAAGGAGAGCTGGTGTACCCCACATAAGCAGAAAAATGAGCCAAGAGTTAAGAGTGCAGAGGGTGCAGAGACACTCAGGGCAAGGCATCACAGTAAGAAGGTACACTCAGGATTTAAATAAATAAATAAAGATGTTCACTTAAGCCACATGATATTAATATACTGCTTTTTGGCTAAAGCTTTAAAAATTCAAACTAGTTAAAAGGATACAATTAGTAACACTAGAAATTACCATAAATTTAACAGTCATCCATGTCATAATGGGTTTACAGACATAAACTAAATGGTGCTTTATTTTTGATATTACAAAAAGACATTGGAGGATGTGTTATTGTTTTTAAAAACAGATTTAAATGTTCAAATTTATAAGGTTACAGGATATTGGTGCTTTTATTATATTGTTAATGTCTGTACTTAAATCAAAGGTCTAAAATTGAAGGTCACAGCCATAAGCTCTATATACTAACCAAAAGTTGAGATGCTCATTTTTTTATGATACAAAAAGGAATGCATTTTTGTTTTGTTAAATTAGGCAAGCATAAACTATTTAGATAAATTGAGTCAAATAGATGGTTCATGTTTCCCTAAAAGGAGTTTCAAATTAAAATCAGTATTTTAAAAGGTAAACCTGACAATACAAAGTTCTTATTTTATAAAAGCTGTTTAATGTGTTATAAAATGTGAAGAAACACAAGTTAGTAGCCATCCTTATCAATTAACTCTTGGTTATAATCAAACTAAGTATTAATGATTAATAACAGGGATAAACCTCACTCTGTCACCTATACATGTTCTAAATAATTAAGGTTAAAACAAGTAACTGAAAAAAAGTTGTCTATTTAGATATACCTAGACAGACTTCTAATAGTACAGAGATCTGTAGAATCAGGCATTTAAATGTTAACTAAAAAGCTGTAATAATATCAGACATAGAATCACAGATCCTAACAATGACCCTAGGACTATAAAGAAGATTATGGGACAGCATGGATTGTTATGACACTGACCAGGGAGCAAGATGCTCAAATATAATGTCTGTTGACAGGTTAAACCCAGCTTAGACTTTTTAGAGGCTGCAGGGAACTGAAAAATTGCTTGCACCACCTTGGCCTAGATAAAATAAGGTCAGAAATTTCCATGTCCCTCTTCCACAGAGAAAAGACAAATAAACAACAACAAAAAAACACAACTCTCTCACATTATGTAATTTGTGAAGAACTTCTGCCCTCAATGCCATAGAAAATTGGTTATGGCTAGGAGTATATCGAGTGGTCCCTGTCTTTTTTTTTTTCTTTTAGTAGATTGTTCAGTTAATTAAATATATCCTTCGATCTGAAAGTATTGTTGGCTGGGCTAAACATAACTTTTGTCAGCTTGTCTGTATTAGACAGCCTTAATATGGCTCCTAAATAAGGATTTAAAAATATAAAGACATAAAAGTCATTTTTGATTATTTATTTATTAATTATGCATGCACTTTTCAGCCTGCATATATGTCTCAAAGGCATAAGTACATGCCTGCTGTTTTACAGATACCCAATATCTACTTTTTCTACAATATGGATTTCAGCACAGATTGGTAATTATAATATAGCTAAAACTTTTATGTCCTTTTATATAACACAGTTCCTATAAGCTTCAGAAGAACAAATGTCATAAAGCTTTGATCCACTTCTTACAGGGCAAAAGGACTGCAGATAAGTACAGCTATTCTGAGGATGGAATTTTCTCCCTGGTCTAGCTGTCGTTCTTGATCACTAAAGGTAAGGAACAAAGAGTTCCAATTAAATATATACATTTTAACTTCTGTTCCCACTTTGAACACGTCTCAGCTGATTTGTGCTTCTGGCAGATGAGAATCAGTTGCTGACTAAAGCCTGCTCCTCAATATTGCTCTCCCTGGACTTATGGTGAACTAGTACAGCCGATGTGAATCTTCAACAGGGTCTACAAACCAATGCCTGCGATAAATATTTGATTTCGTGAATCCCCCTTCCTTTTGTTGTTATTGTCTAGCATTTTAGCCTACTTGCAGCTAAGAAAACACTGCAAAAGTAAGCAGGAAGTAATACAGGCATATCCATGACACAATGGTGTTTTGATTTTCAAATAGCTGTCCCCTGGAGTTCTACAGCCTATAAAGCCTCCTTGAGCAGCTTGTTGCTATTATGTCTACCGGTTTCCTCAACCTCCAAAGAAGTAACTCCTGACTGCAAAAGCAAAAGGTTTTTATTGCTATTAATCCAACCAGCTGGGACCTCAATTTATCGGAAAAGTAAGGTAGTGGCCTAAAATAGTGAAGTGTTTTTAACAGGATAAACAGACAGGGAGGCTTGAGACCATTAGTCTCAGTGACAAGGTTTCCAAAATACAGGCAGTTCATAGAGTACAAATTTAATTTACAAGGTCATCATGGATCTAAGCTAATAGTATCTGTCATTTGTTTATGCAGGATTGATGAGCACACCTGAAAAGTTGAGGGATTTTCTTTGTTTTTATTTTTCACCTGAAAACAGGATGTGGGCTCTGTACTCTGTAATCAGGGATTTATCTACTGGCAGAAATTCTTGTTCTCTTTATTCTTGCAATAAACCCTAATTTTATACCTTTTGGTTATTAATTTTTCCATCACATTCCCTCTTTGCCATGAACATTACAGGCCCAATTTTTGGGCCTCCAATAGGTAAAAGACTTCTTGTGTTTTTTGGTGTACAGATTAGTCACCTAGTCCTCTATGGATAGGAGTTATCTTTTGATATATCATCTCAACAAGGGAAAATGTGAAATGTATTCTTTCTTTTACCACTTCCTGCTTACTTTGGTGGTGTTTCTTGGACGTGAGAAGGGTAAAATTCTAGGCCAAAATAAATAAATAAATAAATAAAAGCAGGGGGGATTCAGGAAATGGAACATTTATGAGAGGCATTAGTTTATAGATAGACCCTGTAAAAGATTCACACCAGCTATGACACTAAGTCGAGAGCAGAATTTAGGAGCAGGATGTAGTCAGTAACTGATGATCATCTGCTAGAAGCACAAATTTGCTAAGACATGTTATAACTTGTGAACATAAGTTAAAATATATATGTGTGTGTGTGTGTGTGTGTGTGTGTGTGTGTGTTTGGAACTCTGTATTGATCAAGAAGGACATCAAGACCAGGGAGAAAATTCCATCCTCAGGAAAGTTGTACTTGTCCACAGTCCTTTTGACTAGATCCAAGCTTTATGACATTTGTTCCTCTGAAGCCTATAGAAACTGTGTTGTATAAAAGGACATAAATGTTTTAGATACATTATCATCACCAATCTGTACCAAAATCTATATTCTGAAAAAGTAGATATTGGGTATCTGTAAAACAGCAGGAATGTACTTATGCCTTTGAGTCCAAGGAAAACCTACAGATTTGAGTTAGAAGCTTGTACATTTTTCTTCTGTCAAGAGAGATCCACGTACAGATTGGTCAGACATACCTTAGGCCTGATGAAAAGTCCTTCACATTTACACTTAGATGACAACCAAAATAAATCATAAAACCTTGAGCTTTTGACTGAACAGCTGGGAGTCACTGCTCAATAGCTTAATAGAACTTAATTAAATGGTAAGCTCTGAATTTTTATATTGTAAAATATTTTTCTATCTTTAAGACTTATATGTCTTGGGCTAGAGAGATGGATCAGAGATTAAGAGTACTGTCTGCTCTACTAGAGTTCCAGAGTTCAATTCACAGCACCTATATTGTGTCTCACAAACATCTATAATGAGATCTGTTACCCTCTTTGGGCATGCAGACATGTATGCAGGCAGAACACTGTGTGCATAATTAATAAATAATTGTTCAAAAAAAGTTATATGTCTTCATATTTTTAGATCCTTTTTAGGAGCCATATTAGGGCTGCCTTTACTGCCAAGGTCACAAAGTATTGGTTAGGAAAGCCATCAAGAGTATCAGAGACCTTTGAAGGATAAATTTTATGTAACTTTTGAATCTATTTAAAAAAATGACAGGGACCATTCCTTATATTACTAGCCATAATCAATTGTCTATGGCATTGAGGGGAGAAGTTTTACACCAAATGCATAATGTGAGAAGTTTTTAATTGTCGTTTTTTTTTTTTTTTTTCCCCTCTGTGGAACTGTGACTTGGAAATGTCTGACCTTATTTTGTCTAGGCAAAGATGGTGCAGATAATTTTCCAGTACTCTGGAGCCTGTATACAGTCTGAGCTGGGTCCTATCTGTCAGCAGGCATTGTATTTGAATAATCAGCATTAAAATGTATGTGAGAAAATTAGGATTTCAGAGAGAAAATTTTATAACTAACCCCATTTAAATGAAAACAAACATTTATAAACAGCCTTTATAAAACTAGAAATTTGCATTGTCAGTTTTAGCTTTAAAAATACTGATTTTATTTTGAAACTCATTTTAGGGAAACATAAAACTGCTGTGTGACTCAGTTTATCTAAATAACTTATGCTTCCAAATTTAGCAAAACCAAGGATGGATTCCTTTTGTATCATAAAAAATGAGCATCTCAACTTTTGGTTAGTATATACACTCTATGGCTGTGATCTTAAATTTTAGCCCTTTGATTTAACTACAAACATTAACAATGTAATAGAAGCACAAATAAATTGTAACTTTCTGAATTTAAACATTTAAAAACTGTCTTATAAAACAATGAAACATCCTGTAATTTGTTTTTGTAATATCAAATTTAAGCACCCTTTATGTCTTTAAACCCATTATGACCTAAGTGACTGTTAAATTTATGTTAATTTCCAGTGTTGCTAATTGTAACAGTTTAACTGGTTTCAATTTTTAACAGCATTGGACATAAAACAGTATTAATGTCATCTACGTTAAAAGGACTTCTGATTTTCTGATAATCTGAATTTAATGACCAGTGCTCAGAGATAAATTTTTAGATGAGGGCTGTTAGCATTGGACAGCAAAAATGTTTAAACCATTTTTGTTTTAGCTCTACTCTTGCAATAAACAGGTTTGTAACAGGAAACATAGAACTTTTTGAATAGTACATATATTTTTCTTGAGAGAAATAAATGGAACTGGTTAACCTGGTATGGTAAAAATTTTTAACTCATATTACTAATCTTGAATTTATATTTGTAGATATCAGAGCCCACAGCAAACAGTTTATATCTTCCTCTGACCTATTTACTACTTTTCTTTGAACCTCTATAACTTTTAACATGACCTGTAGTCTTTTTCTCTGACTTTCTCAGACATCCCTAGTGTAGATAAATCTCTCCTTTTCTGTTTTTCTTTTTTCTTATCACTGAATATTACTCAGAGTTGCATGCCTGAATTGAAATCTTATTTATTTATTTAATTCCTGACTCTACCTTCTTGCTATGGTGCTTTCCCCTGAACCTCTCTGCACCCTTTGCTCTCTTAACTGTTGGCTCCTTTTACAGATTATGTGGGGTACACCAGTTCTCCTTTTATTTTATCTTTCATTATAATTTTATTTTTATCTCCTTTCTACTCTTCTGGATCTGGCCAATCCTTTTTCCTGTTCTACCTTTTATTGCCTAGAGAAGTGGAATCATACTTGTAACACTTGAAGTTCCTTCTGATGTTCTCTGTGCTACTTTGATGAGTTGCGTTTACATATAAATCTCCAGGCCCATTTGAATTGTTTACTAGACCACTGTTACCTTATTTTGTTTTCTTTGCTTCATACTGATTGTACCAAGTCTGCACATAGCCATCACATCTATTTACAATAGATTTTGTTAGTTGTATTTTTTTAGTTGACATAAAAACCTTTACTATATTTTTTTTCTCCCCAAAACCTCCTTATCCTCCACCTCACCCCCCCACCCCGTACCTGCATGCTTCTTTGTGGTCCCTCCAGTCACAGTCACTGCTGCCTGAGGAGAGGAGGGAAGGGCAAGGGACAGCTTCAGTTATTCACCTCCATAGATCAGAATTCCTCTTCTTTCTGAATGTCCACCAGCTGATCCAAGCACCTAGGCCACCAGCAACACAGCATGGATCCTGGATGATCATGGCTTAGGAGGGGCTGGGTGCTGTTTACCCTGGTTTTCTGCATTACCACCAGCCTGAAAGTTCCTTGCCTGGGAATTTTTGTTTGTTTGTTTGTTTGTTTTTTACATGTCAATCCCAGTTCCCTCTCCACACCTCCCTCCACCCCTCCCACTTACACTCTCTGCTCCCTCACATGCACTCTGACAACCCTGCCCTCCCATCCCCCCACCAAATTTCCACATGTAGGGCAATGCCATCCAGGTGGGGTCATGTAGATCTGTCATGTCATTTGATGTAGGGACTAGGACTTTTCTCCTGTATCTAGGTTAAGGCAGTATTCCTCCATGGTGAATGTCTCTGCAAGGTTCTTTTGTGTACCAGGAATACATCCTAGTTCCACTGTCTGAGGTCCCTAGTTCTGCTCAGTCCTTCTGTCTGAGACCCATATTCAGGGAAGCCTGAGTCAGTCCCATGCTGGATTGCCAGCTATCAGCCTGGGGACCCGTTAGCTCCTCCTTCTTCAGGTCAGCTGTCTCTATGTTTCTGCCACTTGGTCTTATCTGTTCCATCTGCATCTGTATTCTAGTTTGACTCGTGTTTAGGTATGGGTGTTGCCTTCTCTTTCCAACAGGTATTAGAGTATTCAAATTACGATGAAGACAACACTTTTTATTATTACTCTTTTGTCAAGAATTTCAGGAATAAAACTTCCAAATGTATTAGAGCTATCACCCAAGCAGCTAACAGGAAAAAGATATATCATCTTCTTTGTGATATTGCTCCTTCCCTTTCATGGTTTCCTGAAGTGTCTGTGACTACTAGATAAAATGTACACCCAGGTCCCCTGACCTTCGCAAGAAGCCACAGAAAAAACTTCTTCTGTGCCATATGCCCTAAAATCTCTCAAGATTTTAATAATCTGGGCACCCTTCCCTCTATTGAATAAGTTAATCATTCTAGTCTGCATTGTGTAATTGTATCTGCAACATCTGCACATTGTGTGGAAGAGAAGAGGATGATCTCACACACTGTTGCAAGACAATGGGGTTGTCTGTTTTAGACAGGAGTAAGTGACATTGAGATTTGTGTCCCTACAGGTGTCTACAACGTCTGAGTCTTGAGTAGACGCCAGAGCCAAGGAACCCTGTGATGTGTCTTTAAGCACACTCTAACCCTTGGGGAAGTGCTCTTGTTCAAGCTTAACCAGCCAGTCAGCAAAACCAGGCCAACCAGCCAGTCACAGGCATTGTAGGACACTTCCTATAACCACACTGTAGGCTGTTACTCTTGCTTCGGGCTTCATTTTAAGTGGAACAACTGCCAGTGTATTCATTTCTGTTCTGCTAGTGTTACTGTAGTACATTGTGAGTGGACCATGGATGAGCACAGAAGCCACAACATGGTGAGTGAGAGGATGTTATCCTCAGATGGGCAGGATGGGATGGGGAGGCCTGGGAGTTGGTGTGGCAGTCCCTACAGGTTGCTTGTTGGGAAACTTTGGCCACATTCAATGTCCTGTAAAGTACCATCTGGCCCTAGCAACTCCCCATACCTGGGTGTTGGGGTATGAATATTTCACACAGTGGAAAGCATTTGATTTCCATCAGAGAGCTTTGTGTAGAAAGACATTGATAGTCAGCACCAGAGTTCTTTTGGTGCACCGGATGGCAAGTAGCCAAACCTGGAGAGTCCTAATTTCTCCAGTGTCTTCTACAACTTCTGCAGTCACATTTAATTCTTAGGTACAAGATTTTTGTTTAGTTATTTGTGTGTATCTTGTAAAAGACTTTTTCATTATTTCTGTACATACTTATATTTATATATTTTTGATTTTTTGATATAGCTTTTTTTCTTTGATTTTTACATATTTATTATTTTTTTCAATCAAGACCAAGGAATATTTAATAATGGTTATTCTATACAGGAAAATATCAAATTAAGACAACGTGATATCCCACTAGAGGAAATCAAATCAGAATCAAATGCATAGTGTACCCATGGCTTTTCTGGAACTCAGTATATAGACCAGGCTGGTCTTGAACTGAGAGATCAAACTGCCTCTGCATTCCAATAGCTAGGATTAAAGGCATATGTTTGACACAATCTCCTGGCTTGCCTCATAATTGTATGATGTTGAGAATTAGTGGCACAAGGAGATCGGCACCATCACCGAGACCTCGCGAAAAGGATGACGACCCAGAACCCGGAATGGGCCAATTACCTCAGTTCCTACAGCAACACAATAGAGATTCAGGCACTGGTGAGTATACCAGGCAAATAGAATTCACCAGGCAAGACAGTATGATTATCTGAAGATTAACTTATGGAATTTTAAAATTCCCTGACTACACCATACTTTTTCATATCTGGCCAGTCTTCCCATGAATTGATGATACAAAAAAGGTCAACGACTTTCTACTTTAAAGATGTAATTATTAAATTGTTTCATTATATAATCTGTGAACTCTGAAGTTTGGTGCCACCTTGTGTGACTCAAGCGTGACAGATGATCAAACTATATGTTTATTTCACTATTCAAATCTGTCTTTTTCTTCTCCAGGAAGAGTGGAGTCTGGATCCATCATGTTGGTGTTAAATTGTCTCTTGTGATTTCATTATTTATTGATTTATTTAAATCAATGTTGATATCATTTTGTTATCACTCCAGGGGCGAATTATGAGAAATTATGTCTTTATTCATTCATTTTTTTATTCAAATCTATGATTAAGAACTCAATGTCTTTTCAGTATTGAGCAATCTTTTAGGCTTTATGAATAAAACACTATCCACTTGTTTAGTATTTACTCATTTGATTATGAAAATCTGTCAGCATGTATTCAGTGATCACTGGAGTTTTGAGGCTCCTCATGGAGTCCATTTTGCCAGACCATCACATTATCTAATACTATAATTACTCATTTATCTGAGGAAATAGGAAATTAAATATTAATTCATCATTTAATTAACGTATTTAAATACAGGTAATGTTCTAGACCGTAAGTCCCTTTTGGACTTTGGATCTCTTCAGTTTTGATCAATATTGTAGGAGTCACGTACAAAACACCATCCACTTGTTTAATTTTTATTCATTTAATTATGAAGATCTGTCATTTTTTATTCAGTGATCACTCGAGTTTTGAATCACTTTGTGGGAGTCAGTCATGCCAGACCATCACATCATCTAATACTACCCTTACTTATTTAACTGTAAAATAGGGAAAATAAATAATAATTCATCATTTAGTTAACGTGTTTAAGGTAAAGATGATGTTATGGACCATAAGTCCCTTCTGAAGTCAGATTTGGGAGTTGATGATGTAACACCATTTCATTTCTTGATTATTTAGCTATTTCAATAGATCCTTTCATCAGCCATAGTTTTGCGAATTTGGTGCCATCATGTCAGAGTCAATATAAAACGCCTACTAATTAATTATCAATTTAATTTTTAAATAAATCTTGATTCCAGCAAGAAATCAGTCTGACTTCTCCATGTGGGATTTAAGTATGCACCACCATGTCATTATTCAATTATTCTTCATTATGTCTTAATTATTTAAATCTATGACTATTTCCTTTTCATGCTTATATAACTATAGGTTTGTTGTAGCTTGAGAGACTGGTAAATATGTATAACTCAAAAAAGAGCCCTGCATCGTTTTTGCGAGAAAATCAGTGAGGCTGTAAATTTAGTCCATCATTGGGTATGCTAATTTTAGCATGTGGGAAGTGAACTAGAAAGTGACAGAATGTTGGATCATAAAGGTTGCCTGACAACAATGCTTGCATTCTGTATCCTGGTATCATGGGCCAAATACCAGAGAGCAGCTTCGTTAAAGTGTTATCATTGGACATGAAAAGCTTCCAAGATAACTATCTCCTAAAACGTTTAATGTCAGCAACTCATTCCCCTAACCAAGTCATAGCCAAATCTCTGGAAGCTTGCCTACAGCTATTACTGGTTACCCAATTCGGAGAATATAATCTGTGGAAAAACTGGTCAAAGACTTCTGTATATGAATGTTCTCTCTCCTAAGAAGTAACTATGGTTTAAAAGATAATGAGACTCACAATTATTCATCAAAAGTTGAGTTTTCCATTGTTAACTTCCTTCAAGAAGGCGAAAATCCATTTGTAAGTGTAGGCTTAGGGATCGTTAAAGATCTATTATTATGTGATCAATAATCAATTAATATCCCAGTGTCTGTCATTCTCTGTGCACTGCTTTTGATACCAATCTCCTATATGTGTCAATCACACAGCAGCCAAACCCATAATGGATGGTACCTGCATTATATAGGTAATCAAATAAGTAAATAATTGGAAAGTCATGCATACTCAACTTTCATAGGATGGAACCAAACTCCAGTGATTGTCCAGGAGCAATACTTAGATAATTAAATATGCCACACATTTAACACCCAGGGAGGAATGGACAGACTCCAGTAATGAAGGACAACATTTTCATCGATTTTAATGATTAATATAAAATGAAAAATAATTGAATGATGACATGATAGTGCATAATTAAATCCCACATGGAGAAGTCAGACTGTTCTCTTCCTGGAATAATTATGTATATAAAAACTTAAATTGCTAATTAATTAGTTGGAGTTTTATATTAACTCTGACAAGATGGCACCAACCTCGTAAAACTATTTCTGATGCAATGGTCTATTTGAATAGCTAAATAGTCAAGTACTAAGATGATGTCACATCATCAACTCCAAAAATCTGACTCCAAACTATCTTATGGTCCAAAACATCACCTTTATTTTAAATATGTTAATTAAATGATGAATTAAGATTTAATTTCCTAATTTCACAGTTAAGTAAGTTTAGTATTACATGTTGTGATGGTCTGGCATGATTGACTCCCATAAGGAGCCCCAAATCTCATGTGATCCCTGAATAAATAATGACAGACTTTAATAATTAAATGTAAAAATTAAACAAGTGGATGTTTTATATGTGACTTCTACAAGATTGCTCAAACCTGAAGAGATCATTGAGTTTTTAACCATAGATTTGAACAAAAAAATGAATGAATGAGATAATTCCTCGTAATTCAGTCCCAGAGAGATAACAAATGATATCCCCATTTATTAAATAAATAAATAATGAAATCACAAGAGACAATTAAGACCAACAAGGTGGTTCCAGACTCCACTCTTCCTGGAGTAGTAAAAGACAGATTTAAATAATGAAATAATCAGATAGTTAAATCATCTGTCACAATTGAGTCACACAAGGTGGCACCAAACTTCAGGGTTCACAGATTATATAATGAAACAATTTAATAATAAAAATTTTAAATATGTAAGTAGTTGAAATTTTTGTATCATCAATTCCTGGGCAGACATGGGAGACATGATAAACTATGCTGTCATCACGGATTTTTAGAATTCCATAAGTTAATAATCAGATAATCATACTGTCTTGCCTGGTGAACACTGTCAGCCTGACATCATCACCAGTGCCTGAATCTCTGTTGGGGTGTGGCAGTACCTGAGATGATGGGCCTGTACCTGGCATAGCAGTAGTTGCTAAAATGTTGCTATCAGCTATAAAGATGGCTGCAGGAAAGGCATCACGCGCAGAGCTGAGAGAGAGATGTTCTTCCATGTTCTGAGTCGTCATCCTTTTGCCAGGTCTTGGTGATGGTGCCGGCCTCCTAGTGCCACTCCTTCTTCTCATGGTAGATCTCAACCGATGTGAAGATGTGGAGGAAGAGTAGGTAGTCAACACCCAGGCCACCGTGCCGGCCTTTGTGAAGTCCTTGTACTTCTCGGAGGGCACCGTGCAACCTTCTGGACTCAATCATCCAGCATCCTTAGTAATCAGGGTGATGCATAGATCATTCAGAACCTGCTATTTCCATGTCTACAATCTTCCTAACCATGTCCCTGACAGATATTTGCACCCAAATGGTAATTGATGATGTCATTGTCCATCGTTTAAATAATTTAAATAATTAAAAACTGTCACAATAAAGAGGTGATGTAGCATTTTACTGGCAGGGAAGAATGGCCAGTCTCCAGTCATGAAGGACATAATCATCATCAATTGAAACAATGAATCATAAAATGTGATGATATTGCACATTAACAGCCCAAGAGGGAGATTTACAGGACTCTTTATGGAATAGTGGAGTAATGGTTTGCTTAATTATACAAATATTTACATTATCTTGGGTATTAACATGAATTGTCAATTAAAATACTTTTATTATGTAATTAGATGATCTGTGGCACTTGACCCCACAAGGTAGGATGAAATTCCATGTGTCATGGATGATATAATCATTGTTTTTATAACTAAATAGTCAAATAATGGATGTCACATAATCCACTTTCCTAAGGTGGCTACAAACCAGACTTGTAAACAATGCTGTCATCATTTATTTAAATAATTTAATCACATAGTTAATATTTAGATGGTCTAAAATACTTGAGTCCCACATTGTTGAACAATAATCCACTGATCATTGATTATCTAATGTCCTACTTTAATAATTAAATAATACCATAATCAGATGATGAAATGGTCTGCCATAGTCGACACAACTTGTCTCTCACTTGAGTCCCAAAAGATTGTGTGAAACTCCCTGCTTCATCCCTTAGTTCTTCACAGAGTTGAATAATAAAATGCTGAAACGTCATTGTGTATGCAAGGTTTTAGGTGTCTCATTTTTAATGTTGGACTGCTGCCACAAAAGAGATGAACTGCAATCCAAATATCCCTCAGTCTACTCTAACAAATGGATTATCACCTTCCTGAAGAAAGTTAACAATGGAAAACTCACCTTTTGATGAATAATTGTGAGTCTTATTGTCTTTTAATCCATAGTTGTATTTCTTAGGAGAGATAGCATTCATAGGCATAAGTCTTTGAACTGTTTCTCCACAAACTATAAAATCTTATATTGGGTAGGCAAACTTCCAGAGATTTGGCTATGAGTTGGTTAGGGGAAACTAATGCTCTCATTACAAATTTTAGGAGATAGTTATCTTGGGAGAATGTAATCTCCCATAATAACACCTAAAATATCTCCATCTAATATGGTATCTCTTTTGTTGTTCTCTCTTCTTTCCAAAACTCAGTCTTCTTGATGTCTCTTATTATCCTCTCCCATCTTCTTCTCCTCTTTCTCCTAACTCTTCCTCCTTTTAACCCATGCTCCCAAATTTCTCTGCAGACCTTGTTCCTTTCCACTACTCTGAGGAGGCAATGATAGGCCTTTTCTGGGTGAAGTCTGAACTGAGGTGAATCCAGTGGAATGTCCCCATTTACACCCTAGTGCAGTGCTTTTAATGGTGCTACCTAACACTGGCAGGACAGGAACCAGCATCTCTCCACATGCAGCTCAATGTTAATGCTGAGGCTTTACACAATGTGATGCTCTACAGAATGACACCTAAGGGGAACTTGTAAACCACACTTCCTCCTAAAAGCAATCCCACCAACTCCTGAATCATTCCTCCACATATCATTCCTGGCAAGAAGGTAGAAGCCTTACTTAAAACAACACTGGCATACCCACGGAGCCTAGATTGTTGCATGGAAACCCTACTGGCTTCTGTATCTATACAAAGAGTTTAAAATATTTGGTAGCCCTGATGCAAACACAGCCCTCAAGTTCTTTGCATTTTCTGCTCATTTAGTCCTGTTACTCAGCCAATCAGAGCTTCAAACATAGCCACCAGTAATAGGGGAGGGTTCTCCCCCAGCTTTATATACAGTGCCTTTGGTACAGAGAATAAAACCAGAAGGTGGAGAAGCTTGGGGTGATGTCTCTTTTACTCCCATTATCTCTCTTTCATCTCCCTCTCTCTCATGATCTCTCTCTCTCTCTCTCTCTCTTGGGTTGCAGATTACATTTGTGATCTGTGAAACATTTGTCACTTATCTTGTGTCTAGTGAACTTAGTAAGACCCAGTTCAACAAAAATCCATTTTGTTTGTTGAAAATAAAGTTTGAAGGCTAAAATCTCCATCAAAATGTTTGCATGATTTTGATTTTCTCTTTCATGAGTTCTTCCCTATCACTTCATATCAAGATGATAGACAAAGGATGTCTGATATGTACAGGGTTAGAGATGCGGACAAGAAAATATATGGAAAGTTCATTGCCAGGACCTATGTCAGGATTATGAGAACATTCTGTATTTCCTGCTTCAAGAATAACTCAAGGGTCTAACATTCTTGGGAACAAGTGTGATCAGACACAAAATCCATGCACTGGCATCACATAATTGACATTAAACGAACCCTTTAATGAAACATGTTTTCACCTGTGAATATTTAATATTGTGAGTTTCCTACAATATGAATTGCTTTATGTTATGCAAAGGAAATGTGTAGGATTGGAATTAAGGACATCAATCATCTCAATGAGGCTTTCTATGTTGTTAAAGTAATGAGTGTGTTGGGAGCCAGCCTTGAGTCACATAATCTTGCAGAATTAGTTACACCTTAAAACGTTAATTGAGCCTTATCTTGCTAAAACAGAAAACTCCTTAGCAAATAGTCTGTTCCACTCACCCCAGGAACTGAGATGCACCATACACCAGGAACTGAGAAAAGCAGATATTCATTGTCTGATGTTTATGGCCTGGGACAACCAGAGCCCCAGAGTCGGTACAGTTACCCTCCCCAATTGCTCCCCACTTTGCTTTAAAAAATCCTCTTTTTTGCCTAATAAACATAGGCCTTGACAAGCATTGCTTGGTCTTGTTACTTCTTTTTCCCCCATTATTTTCAGGTTCTAGCCCACCTCGACCCACAAATAACTAGGCCCTGCTGGTGGGAGCAATTGATGCTCAACATCCTACTTGAGGGAGGGCTTTTAGAAAAAGGAGTCCCCCAACCCTGAAGAAAGTCGGTAGTGGGCACAGAGAAGAGTGCAGGACCTGTAGACCTGCGAGCTGCAACAAGGCTATTTGGAATCCGTCCTCAATGCTCATGATCACGCTGATTTCTGGTGAGTTCCCACTCATTCTGTTCAGTAATAATAGGTCAATATTTGTCCAAGGGAGTGAAGTTCATTAGGGACTTCAAGGCTTCCTTTCGAGAAACAGGAATTAGACTTTCATATAAAGAGTTAGCAAGTTTCTTTGCTTTTGTTTCTAAAAATTGTCCTTAGGTTATTCTTGAAGGACCAGATATTCACCCCCTGATATGGCAAAATGTGGGTGAGGATCTGAATAGTCTACTTAAGAAGGCTCTAAACATTAGGGACTACTGCTGTGGCTAACACTCGGCCAGGTGTATGGAAAAATTGATACAGACTGTCAGAAACTGCTGAATTTATTGAAATTTGTTCAGAGTTTGAATGCTCATAATTTAAGGGTTATCTATAGCAGCCATATTATATGTGATTTCAATTAAGGATGTTTTATTTCAACAAAATAATCTTGTTCTAAAGAAATGGAGAGCTGAAAAATGTATGTATGCTATCTATGTATGGTATGACCACACATGTGGGTGTCTGAATGTCTGAAGTGTGATTGTGAATATGTGAATGTGTGAATCCCAACAATAGGTACTACTTGAATTGCTTGGGACATACAAAACAACAACAACAACAAAAAAAAAAAAAAAAAAAAAAACAACAACAACAAAAAAATCAGTACAGAGAGAGAGAGATATCAGGTCATATCTTAATTGAAAGGGTTGGAGACCTGTATCTCCCATTACTGTCTTGCAGTGTGAAACAATAGGAAATGGTCAACGCCAGAATGGCCTGAGAGCCAGAGCAATCTGTATGGATGTCTCAGAAGAGTTTAACAGAGGAGAGAATAAAGAAATCTTCCTAAATTTTGGTGGTTAAAAAAGAAATTGAAAGAATGGAGTTTGATGTAAGATTTGAGAAAAGCTATTAAAAGGAGGCCTCTGGAAACTGCAGGCTCTGTTAGGCCCCACCTGGAGAGGTGTCAGTGAAAATGCAAATGAGACCTTGTCAGCTATTGAGAAAAAGCCTCAGGGAACTGTCACCCTGTAGACACTCCCCACCGCACCCCACCCCCTTCACCTAGAAAGGTGTCAGTGTAAATGCAAATGAGACCAGGTCAGCTAATGAAAGCTTTATAGGTCAAAGTAGAAAGTTTTCAAAAGTATTTGGGACTTATGTTACATCCTAAAGAAATTATGCCTCAAAGATTAGAAATTAGAAAAGATAGCTTATAATCATTGAATGATTTTCAGAAGTTATTTAGGAAATATTGTAATGGTTGCATCCTTTTTTAAGAAGCACCTACTGGTGATTTGAAACCTTAAAGCAATATCCTGAAAGGAGATAGTGATCCCAATTCACCAAGACAACTAACAGAAGAGAGTAGACAAGTTCTCTTACAATTGGAGAATGCAATCCAGCATCAGCAGATATGCTATATTGACTATGCAAGACCATGGGAGGCTTATGTCCTTCCCACACAGCACAGTCAGAATTCTTTCTGTCTTATGGCAAAGGCGACTATTGTTATTGTTGCATTTACCTGTTTCCTCAGTTAAAGTGTTAAATCCTTATTTTAAAGCAGTAGTTTGTATGGTACAAAATGCTGTATTTAGACTAAGAGATATTTTGCCAGATAACTAAGCATAATACATGTTCCCTATACCAAATATTAGTTAATAGTTATTTCTAAATCGTTACAACCAGCAATTAACAGGCAAAGAATGTTTACTTAGATGGTGAGTAGTTACCTCCCCTTTTCTGAGAGTGGGCACAGGGGCCAGCCCTGGCACTCCTGATTTAAGGACTTAATTTTCTTTTATCATTTGAAGTTTTCTTTCTCTGTATATATTTAGGGCCTAAGTTTTCAAGCTTTTATTAATTATAATTTTTGGTCCATCAGGTTTGCTCAGTTTTTGGAAAAATTTGACAATCAGTTCATAGACATTACAATTTGTACTTATACATCCTTTTCTATTCCCTAAAATTGTAAAGTGTAATCCTGTTAAAAAAAAATGCTATGTTAGTTTCTCCTGATGGTTTTTCTGATGGAAAAGCAGCTTATGTTATTTATTGATGGGAATAGAATATGTAGTACAGACAGATCCAGCTTAAGCTCAGATAGTTGAGTTACAAGCTATTGCAATCTTTTTTCAGCTTCTAATGAATGATTCATCTAACTTATATACTGATAGTCATTATATTTTCAGAGCTCTTCAAGTTATAGAGACGGTTCCATACATTGAAAGTAATAATCAGGTTAAATTACTGTTTGAGCATAGTGTCATTCATCAAATAAATGCATATTGCTTTGTGGGTCATATAAGAGCTCATTCAAACCTTCCCGTTCTACTGGTAAAAGTAATGAGTCAGATGACAGTCCCTTTATCTCAGGTAGAATTAGCTCAGCAGTCACATAGCTTTCATCATCAAAATAGTAATAGTATAAGGAAACAGTTTGGTTTAAGTAGAAAGATGCTGAAGGACATTCAGGTTACTTCCAGCCCTATATCCTGGCTGGCCTCTCCCCTAAATGTGGGGATGGGGCCTCTTGCAAGAGATGGGAGTTGTCCTTATTACCCAAACCTTCACCCAAGGCACTCTGCCAAGAGACAAAGCTCTCCAAATGATATGCAAAATGGGCTGGGACAAACAACAAGTGACAGGTAAGCTGGAGCAAGGAAAAGTTCGCTCTGTGAACACACTCCCATTAGACACTCAAGGTGATAGAAAAGGATTTAGCCATTTTAAGGAGAGTTGCTTTTGCACTGTCAGCCCCCATTCCCATTGCATGGATTTCTGACATCCGATGTGGATGGAACAATGACTCTGAACCGCAGAAAAACTTCTTGTGGCTTCCCATCTAGCTCAAGAAATACTGCAGCCAATACATGTGATCCCCTACACCTCTCCCTGAAATTCCCCTATATTTGTGATTGAAAAGGCTTCAGGAACATGCATGTGATGTGTGCCCACGATGTTTACCAGTAACTAATACAGGAGTAAATCCTCAGCCCTGCTTCCTAATCATTTATGCCAAATGGATGTTACTCATATTGCAAAATTTGAAAGATTAAAGTATGTTCATTTGACAGTTGATACATATTCAGGCTTCTTAATGGCCACTGCAAAAACTTGAGAAGCCATTAAGCATGTGATAAGTCACTGTTTCAAATGTTTTGCTTACATGTGAGCTCCAAAAAAATTATAAAGACAGACAATGGTCCTGGATATACTAGTAAAGCGTTTCAACATTTTGTGCCCAATAAAATATAAATCATATAAAAGGCATTCCTTATAATACTCAAGAGCAAAGAATTGTGGAGCATCCTCATAGCTCCTTAAAAATGCAACTTATTAGGAGAAGGGATTCATGTCCCCAGTCTCCACATGATTCTAAATCATGCACTCTTCATTTTAAATTGTTTGAATATGGATACCTATGAGAAATCTGTGGCAGACAGATTCTAATATGATTAAACTCAAGAGACATTTACTCAAGTCAAATGGAAAGATCCATGCACGAGATTATGGAAAGAACCCACCCCTGTCCTAATATGGGGTTGAGGGGGGTTGGCAAATTTGTGTTTTCTGGCAGGAAGAAAATGAGGCCCAGTGACTGCCAGATTATTTGGTGAGATGTGTGGAACAGAGGAAAACCAGCCCTGAGACCTTGGAAGCATAACTACCCCCCTTCTAGCTCTCTTTCAGGGGTCATTCTCTAGAACAGGCAAGGCTTAAACCTATTGTATTTGCAACAAGGAGGAATTTGTGCAGTACTGAAAGAGGAATGCTTCTTTTATGCTGGTAAGAGTGGCTTAGTGGAAGAGAGCTTAGATATAGTACAGAAAAGTGGGGACAGACCGAGTCCGGGTATAAAAATTGGTTTTCTACCTCCCCTTGGCTTTCTCCCTTGCTTCCTTCTTTCCTGGGAAAATTTGTAGGATTATTGCTGACATTTGGGCCTAGGGCATTCCAGAAATTAACTTGATTGATCAAAATTCAAATTGTATCCATGATTGAAAAACCTATTTCTTTACACTACCATCAGCTTTTGGTAAAGGAGTAGAACTCCTCTGAGGAAAATTTGAGGATGGTGACAATGACACTTCTGATCCCCCTAGCCAAGGACTTGATTTCACAGGACTCGAACAACAGAGGACCTGGTTCCCTCAAATATGGAGATGTCAATGACAGAAATATCATGGTGTCACCAATCAGATGCAAGACTTCCTATTTGGCCGTAGGTCCCTCAATGAAGGGAGTAGCAAAGGGCTCTCTCTCAGGATCTCACTCCTCTTGCCTGAGTTTCTTGCCTGATTTTTGACCATGTCCTTGAGTCCTGAAGGTGCATGCACCCTATGTAGCCTAAGTCAGAGGTCCTACCCAATCGTCACATAGTGACAAGCACATCCCCAGGGTATCAATTGTGGGAGCCCACCACATAGCTTAAGACAGACCCTCCAGAAAAAAAATAATAAAATAGGGGGAGATGTGGGGAGCGGCACTCGAGTCACAGCCAGCCTTGATCACATACTCTTGTAGAATTACTTACACCTTAAAACTCTATTTGAGCCTTATTTTGGTAAAAAATAAAATTGCTTAACAAGCAGTCTGTTCCACTCATCCCAGGAACTGAGATGAACCAGACTACAGGAACTGAGATAAGCAGACGTTTATGGTCTGATATTTATAACCTGGGATGATTACCAGAGCCCCAGATTCGGAACAGTTGCCCTTCCCCAATACCTCCCAGCTTTGCTTTAAAAACTCCTCTTTGTTGAGTTAATGGGCACCCAGACTGATACCTGGGAAGCCAGTATGGGACTGACACAAGCCCCCCTGAATATGGGTCTCAACCAGAAGGACTGAGCAGTCTAAGTGACCTCAGACAATGGAGCCAGGATGTATCCCTGGTGCACAAAAGGGAACACATCCCCCATGGAGGGATAACTGCCTTAACCTAGAGACAGGAGAGAAGCCCTAGTCCCTACTTCAAATGACCTGTCAGATCTACATGACCCCAACTGGATGGCATTCCCCTACATATGGAATTGGGGTGAGGGATGGTAGGGGAGGGTGGTTAGAGTGCATGTGATAGGGCAGAGAGTGTAAAAGGGAAAAAAGGAGGGAGCGAGGAATGGAGGGAGGGAGGGAGAGGGAACTGGGATCAACATGTAAAATAATAAATTAAATTACAAAAAAAAAAAAATGCTTTGACTCCAAAATTTAAGTTGAAGAACAAGTTACTGGTGAAAAGGATTTCTATTTTTGTTTCCACAGAAAATGAAAAGATGTGGATTCCTTCCTGACTAATGTGGTTTGATCAAGCCAGACCACCTGAAAAGAGTACTTAGGTGATCCTACTTTCAAAACAGCTGGACAAAGCAGCCTTACAGACTGCATCCAGGATTTCTGAATCTTCTTCAAATCCCCCATGACAGTGCCCCTTACCAGCAGGAAGTAGTTTGGAAAGAACAACGCCCAAATTCACAAACATTGCCTATAAATGATTGTTTTCATTTAAATGGACTTGGTTATATAAAATAAATAAAAAAAATAAGACAAAAGATACACACACAAAAAGAATTTCTTAACAAACAAGTGAGAAAATGTATGATAAAAAGATTTATGTATAGGAAGAGTTTGAAGAAGTTATGAGCAGATGGAAAGATTTCCAATACTCATGATCAATAGCATTAAGCCAGTCAAAAGGACATCCCACTAACAACAATTTACAATTCACCACAATACCCATAAAAATTACAGCACACTTCATCAAAGACTTATAAAGTACAGTTTGAAACTTCATATGAATAACAAAAAATATAGGTAAAACAACAGTTAAGGAATACCATGGCAGTGCCATGGAAACAGACATGTTCAACAATGGAATGAAATTAAAGACTCTAGCATCAATCAAAACACAGGTGCACACTTGATTTCTGATAAGGAAATTCAGAAATACAAAATGGGAAAAAAACACAGCACCTTCAACAAATTGTACTAGTGAAACTGAATTTTTGCATGAAGAATTGAAATAGATTCATATAGATACCCCTGCACAACACTCAAGTCAAGCGTGTGAAAGTCCCCAACAGAAAATCAGTCACACTGAAGCAGAAACAAGACCAAGTGGGGAAAAGCCTTGAATACATTGGCACAGGGGACAACTTTCTGAATAGAAAAACAATTAATAAATGGGACACCATGAAACTGCAAGGATCGTGTAAGACCAAGGACACTCTATCAGGCAAAATGTCAGCTTAAGAAATGGGGGAAAATTTTTAACAACTCCACATCCAGTAGAGGTGAAATTAAAAGTGTATAAAGAACTAAAAAATTCTAGACGTTGTATGCTGCGAAAAAAAGTTTTCTGTATAATATGAATTTGTTTTACTCTCAGTCATTAAAACCGAGATCAAAATACTATTGCAGGGCATGAAGAGATTGGTGGCTAGACCAAACTAGGATAATTCAGGAAAAAAGGGTGGAGTCAGTGAAGTCATGGACCAGACAAAAAGGTAGCAAGAGAAGATGAACAGGCTAATGTTATGAAACCTGGGCAAACACATAAACTAATAGAAATGGGTTAATTTAAGTTAGAAGAGCTAGTTTGTAATAAGCTAGAGCCATGTATAGTTGATATAAGCCTCAGTGTCTTTATTGGAGAGGTGCAGGTAGAACAAAACACCTGCCTACATTTAAAAATCTAAATAATCCAAATAAAAAATGGCGTATGTATGTAAGCCAAGACTTCTGAGCAGATATATGACAAGTAGCTAAGAAACAGTTAAAGGAATGTTTGACACAATTAGCTATCAGAGAATTCCAAATGAAAACTACTTTTTGATTCCATCTTACAACTTTGAGAATGGTAAATATTAAACATGTAAGTGACAGCTCGTGCTGATAAGGAAGGTAAGCAAGGACAACAAGCCTCCACTCCTTTTAAAAGTGCAATTTAATACAGCCTTTAAGGAAATAAGTATCATCATTCTTCAGTAAACTGAGAGTATATTTATGTCAATGTCCAGCTGTACCACCCTTAGTCATAAACCCAAAAGTTGTTCCCTTCTACCACAATGAACACCAAGGTTTTATCCATTATAACCATCAACTGGAAAGAACCAAGTATTCCCTTAACTGGAGAACTGATTTTAAAAGAAATGGGGTACATTTACACAATATGATATATACTCAACTGTAAAAGCTCTGGCATTAAACAAAATGATTGCCTCATTTCTCAGTGCTAATGTCAACTACCACAAAAGCAGGGAATCTGAACTCCTCCTTACCCCTCCCTTTTTGTTCTATTACCACCACTGCCTTACAGTTGGTAAGTGAACACCATTCATACACAGGTCCATCTTCATGGGTAAGTCCACCATAAATGCTGGAGGGATTGGAAGTAGCAGGTTCACTGTGGTATTTTTTCTTTTCACACAATACTCAATGTCCTGCCTGGATGCAATGCAAACTGTCTTCCCAGGACTAAGCAGCTGTATAAAGTTACAAACAACTCCTCAATTAAATAGTGTGAGGCAAGCCTGAGCCCTAGGACTCATTAATCTAAACAACTGTTTCCCAAGTTTCCTAATGCTGTGTCACTGTAACACAGTTAGTTCTTCCTGTTCTGGCAACCTAACAACTATAAAATAGCTGTCACTACTACCTCATTACTTTAATTTTGTTACTATTATGAATCATAAACATCTGTGTTTTCTGACTCTAAACATCAATACAGGAGATCACCCTAATTGGAAACTGAACACCGAGTAGTGAAAGCTTCCCTCCCTACATTGCACACACAGCAATTTTGTGTTGTCATTCACATGGAAGGAATGAATACATGTGGGAAAATAACCCAGAAAGCCACTCAACCTACACCATCATGCCCTTCTTTTAATGGAGACCCATGAATCTCACTGCCTTAAGCTGCAAGTTGTAATCTCACCATTGTCTAGAGTGTTTTTCCCTGAAGTGTATACAGTGCACTGTTTTTCTTCTTAGGTTCTGAAACAAGAAGCCATGCTCCACATGAAAATCCTTTATGATTTTTTTTTCTTTTTTTGGTCAGGGCCTTGGACATAGCCTTATGTTGTATAGACTGGTAATTTTAGAACTCTGCGATGCTACAGACTAGCAATCCAAGAATTAAGGTTGTTTAGTCAAGAAGATAATGAGGGCAATGACTTGTTATGCTACAGACAGGGTTCAAGTGACATCAATCAACAAACCTGGCCTTTCCTCACATCCGTTTTTCAGAAAACCTGGAGATATACTGTTCTAGAATAAATTAAACTTTAACTTACAACAGGATTTATTGTTTGGTTCAACCCTGTTATGAACCTTGAACAGCACTTTAGAGGACTGTTCTTTGATGTTCAGTTGGCATTTCACTAGTTGTAAAATCAGGATTTTCTCTTTCATTATGGAAATGCAGCTCAAATGCTTTTAATCCTGATGAATAAACATTTACATTTTAACATATCAATTTCTAATAGGTGTGGTTAGCATATAGGTCAAATAATTCTGGGCTATTCATGAAGCAGCCCTAAATTATCTAAATTATACTTTATGTGACTTAATATCTCTCTCCTTAGATATGGTATGTTTTTATGTCATCTGTTATACTCTCTACAAAACACTTTAGTAGTGGATCACTGCTGTCCTTATGAGATACAATTTACAAGCTCAATACAATTAACTCCAGATAAATCCTGAACCTAAATGTTAAATATTAAAAGTTCAGAGCTTCTGGAACATACTAGAGAGATGAGCTCTCTCTGAATTGGGCACATATGTCTTCCATGCTGACAATCCAGCACAACAGTTATCAGCAATTCAAATGAATGTCAATATCAGGCATATTCTATTCACAGTCTGGATCAAGATGCTCTGCCATTACACTATGAACAGGCAAATTCCACAGTGTGATGTGATCAAAGTCTGTTCCCCTGCCCAATGGAATTGCAAGGAAGAAAATGACAAGCAGATATAGGATGCACATCACTAGGCAAGAAACAAGCACAACCAGTTTCTGGCTGCTGGTTCCCACCCAGTTGGGGAAGGAACAGCTCCTGGGGGCTCAGCATCAGCTGCTGCAATTCTCAATCTAGGAACATTGGAATCACACACACCTTTCCAAGCCACTCCTTCCCTTCTGGGACAGTGGGTCCTATATTACCATGGGAGGTTGTGGGCTTTCAAGCACTCAACCCACAGCAGAGCCCAAAGAAAAGTGCACACAAAACATTAGGATTCCTCACAAGTGGAACTAAAGCAGAACTCTGGCTCCTAGAAGAATCCTCCCTTCAGTTAAACAGATCTTCCTGAGTCTCTGATTGGCTAAGTAGACATGAGTGACAGGATATGGTGAGTAGAAAGTACAAGATAGCATGTTTCAAAGTCCTGTCTTTCATATGAAAAAGAGATTTATCCAAGATTGATTGCAGAATTGTGCCACATCCAAGAGCAAGTCCCTTGATAATGTGAACCAATGGATTTGGTAATTAAAGGAATTATAAAAATGATGAAGGAGGCTAATCAGAAAAATAATCCACAAGAGGAATACAGTGTAACTCAAGAACTTAGTGAACAAAATCAACAGGGCATTTAGGACTGACAACCACAATCCCAATCTTGGAAATTCATGAAATTACTAAAGCTACCACCTTCTGGATAATTTCCAGTTGCATGGTAAATCCAGCAACTGATTGCCTACCATTTCCTGCTATAGTGTACACAAGAAAGTATTCCTCCTATTTGGATTTGAATGCAGGAGACATGTTCCACAAGAATTCCTTTACTGGTAACTGCAATTGCTAGTTGACTACAGGACTCAAAATTGTAATTTGAAAACTCAGAGGTGATACAGCCAATTAAATTAAAGGTTAAATTTGCAAATTAAGACTAAGTAAGTTCATTGACCTAGAAAACATAAAGCTAGGAACCAAAGACATCTGCATCAACAAAAGAGTGCTGTCTCAGAAACATTTTCTGTAATTGTAGAGATATAACTGTTATATCCTTAATATGTCTTCCCAGGAAGAATTCACTCCACATATTTAAATGATTAATGAACCCAAGTATCTTTAAGAACGAGCTAATCTCAAAGAGGTGATGTTGTGGAAAT
Organism: Phodopus roborovskii; assembly: GCF_943737965.1. Classification (NCBI taxonomy): domain Eukaryota; kingdom Metazoa; phylum Chordata; class Mammalia; order Rodentia; family Cricetidae; genus Phodopus; species Phodopus roborovskii. The sequence continues at coordinate 142,277 of NW_026125557.1, forward strand.
TCATTTAAGTTATATTAATTTTCTTATGCCATGGAACATATATTAAATGATGATGGGAAAGATGATTTACATTCTTTACTGTGGAGTTAGTTTAGCTCTGTGAAGCTGTGGTAATTTGCATGTGTAGAGCACCTGATGGTCTAATAAAGTGCTGACTGATCAATAGCAAGGCAGAGGAAAGTATAGGCAGGGCTGGAAGGCAGAGGGAATAAATATGAGAAGTTCAGCAGGGGACATGAAGGAGTAAGAAAAGCAAGGCACATCCACATAGTCTGAAAGAGAGCAAGAGTGAAAGTAAGATACACAGAAATGAGGAATGGAAAAATCCCAGAGGCTAAAGGTAGATGGGGAAATTTAAAGATAAGAAAAACTAGCTAGAAACAAGACACGTTAAGGAAGGGCAGGTATTCACAAATAAGAATATGCCTCTGTGTGTGATTTATTTGGCAGCAGGGTGGGGAAGATGCCCAAAAGACCAATTTGAAAATATCTACAAGAAGAAGACAATCTAGAACAGATTTTCCATCCCATGCATGATACTATCCTTAAGTCTCTTTTAGGAACAGGCCCAAGCACATACTTCAAGCAATTTAAATAGGGACAGCAGAATGCAAGTGCAGCCACTAAGACAGATGAAGACTTACACAGAAAAATCTATCTCTTGGACCATAAATTATAACATACAGTATAAAATTTCTCAATATTTTTTAAAGATGTATCAGAGTCTATGAATCTCACACATACAAAGGACAGAAGACACAAATACAGAAAACATCAAGGACAATTCACACATCTGCACCCTGGACTCTGTTCTTAGACAACCAGTCCTTGTGAGCTATTTCAACCTCAGAATATGGCTAAGTTTAACCTCTGAACATGATGCCTCACAGGAAGGTCACGTTTGCTTCCATGCAGGACCAGGAGTTAATCTTAACTAGGTCTACCTGATGTCTATGACAGGGCTGTGACACGACTGTAGAGAATTCCATTTTTAATTTTTTTTTATTTAATGTATATGGCTGTTTGCCTCCAGCCACCTGGGCATAGTACCTGCAAAGGCTGGGATAGGGCAGCATCTCCCTTGAAACTCAAGTTACAGAAGATGGCTATATGTTATGGTTTCTGGATATGGTACTTGTGTCCTTTGGAATAACAACGAGTGCTCTTGAGTACTATGCTATCTTTCTAGTCATCTTCATTATTTAAAATGTATTCTCATAACTTTTATTTAAAATGTATTATAACAATTTACAGCTTCCCGACTTTTCTCCAACCCTTCCCATATGCTTCCCTTTAAATTCCTTTCTTGTTAAGCACTTCTGAATATGGATGCCCAAACATACAAATAAAACCAATACAGTCCACTTCTCTTGGTTATGTATATATCATTTTAGGACTGAACATGTGGTTTTGCATATGCAATTAGGGATCTCAGTTTTGCCTGTGGATAATTCTTCCAAATTCAGGGAAATTCCTCTCTCTGAGCACTATGCATCTGGACACAAAAATGATCTGGGCTACCTTAGTCAGGAAACATTAACAAGAATAAGTAGATGGGTGGTAAATATCCTAGCTAACAATTGCTGGTGACAATGCCCTGAATTCCTAGAGGTTTGGGGAAGATTATGGACACTGTTCTGAACGAAGAATATCCCCTATTTGTTCTTTGGTCTTCCCACCATACACCATGAACAATTTTTATCTTGGCTGACTTTGAAATCCTGAAACACACACCTACACTTTCTAAGTACAATTATCACAGGCCACTGCCACCATGCGTGGATAAGGTGGATTCAGCTTTCCATAGTGATACATTCATTTATCTCTGTCAGCCTGGGTTTCACCATGTGCAGAATAAGGCAGTATTTTTCCCTGGATGTTTGATGATTTAAAACAGACTCAATGGTGAGGAAGATAATATTTCTCATATTTGAAAATCAGTTGACTTTGATGCAAAAAGATATATTTGATGAGAAATTTCTTCTGTTGCTGGGCTGACCACCAGGCACTTTGTCCTGGATACCCGAACTGGCAAGGGTCAGTCTCTCATCCTCAGTAAGCCAATTAATTGAATCAACATATCTAGTGACAGGCATTCTGTTGTCATAATTGACAGATCTCTCTGATATCCTAGGAAATCTTCATCTATATCGGTGTGTTCTGGGCCAGGTAGGGAGTCATAGTAACATTATTCTTAAAAAGAAGAGAAAAAATAATACAAAAAGGAAAATGAAAAAATAATGAAATCTTAAATCATATTTATTTTGTTTGACTAATTTGGAAAAATAAAGAAAATATATGTTTAATAATGCACCTAAGAGGTCCAAACAGACTTTGAAAGAAGGCAAATATATGCAAAACTAAATAATATAACTAAGCCAGATAGTGAATATTCCCATATTTAAAACCCTCAAACATTGTCAGTTCCTGAGTCTTGAGTCTTTTTTCACAATGAGGTTCCTGAGGAAATTAGAATTTCATGATTCCAGTGTTTCAAAAGTTGCAGACCAAAATAGATCCCATAAAGTTGATATCCAGCCTACAGACAAATGCCATTGTCTGAAATCCTGCAGTTACATTACACACATACATATATAACAGATATTTTTGCTTTGATTTCAGTAAATTTCTTTTTCTTTTTTTTTATTTTTCGAAGGTTTTACTTCCTTTATTTATAGACTTTAGTGAAGAAAGTAAAACATACTTGGGCTCTGAGGACAGATGACATTTACATTATAATTTCTGTTTTAGGAATGTGATGGCTCCACCTGCTGGCTAACTAACAGTCTATGGTAATTCAGGATAAGCAAAGTACATATTCTGTTCTCTATAAATGCAGGGTGTGAGGCACTAGAAAAGACACGTTTAGAGTGCAAGAGACTTCTTTATTAAATTTGAAATGCTTTTTAATAGGGTTTGACCCAAGTCAAATCACTGAACAATGCTATTTTAATTTAAAATTCCTTTAAAGTTTGAATTAAAAAATTCATTACACTATGGATAAGACAATACATTAACCCCAAAAATTCCTCTTAAAATTGAATAAATTTTTCTGTACTAGATAACTTAAGAGAAATTGTTGGATATATTTGTAATAATGATAATTTCTAACTTGAGTTAACAAATTGATTTACAATGAATGTTATTGTCAATCATACTTAGTTTGGAATGATCTAAACTTTTTTCCTGCAGTTCATCTTTCTTCAATGAATAAAAATCAAACTCATTAAATGTTTTGTTTTTATTCTGTGTCTGTTGATGAACAAACTATGGCTATATACTGTAGCAATGGTGATTCATAGTGCAAATGTCCTTGTTTCTATTTTTTATAACTTATTACCTCCCCCTCAATAAAACTTTAAACAATTGAAGAAAATTTTACTTCTTTAAAAGTAACAAATTTTACTGGCCATACTGGAAGAGCAGGTGTTCTCTATAGAGACTGTGACTTCATGTTGTATTATTTGGAGAGAAGCAAAGTCTGCCTTAGAACAATGGGAGTTGTTCATTTCTTTCACCAGCTGGATTTTAGTGAACTGAGGAACTGAAAATTCTAGAACTCTGGATCAACTCTAAGTAACTGACTCCAACACTTTTTAGCTCACTGGGTAACTGACTGAAGCCTTTTTCCTGAGACAGAAAAACACAGGCATAGATGTGTCAAAATACATACACCTGCAAGCTGAAATTTTATAGTAGGCAAAGTTTATACAAACTTAGCTTTCTGAGCATTTGTAGCACCCTTTCCAAGTAATGACTGATCAAGTGTCCTCTTTTGTGTCTTTCACCCTACTTGTACAAGTACCACTGTTAAACATTAATTGCTTGGAGTGGTTACTTTTAATCTTAATATGTGATGATCCATGTTCCTTTTCTGATTTTAAAAGCCAAGGCATCCCCTTCCTCCATTCTGCTGGCCTAATTGTATTCTGTGTCATCCTCTCTGTGTATCCATATATAGTGGACATATCTCTCTCTCTCTCTCTCTGTGTGTGTGTGTGTGTGTGTGTGTGTGTGTGTGTGTGTTTAGGCCAGGACTATCATCTTGTTTTCCTAAAACATGCTAGCCTGTGATTGAGGTGTGTGTAGGGAAGGGGGTACATGTGGAAGTGAGGGGAGATCTATGAGGAGTCAGTCTCTCCTCTCATCTTTACAGGACTTCTGGAAATCTAACTCAAGCTTTCAGGAATCTATGTCAAGTGTTTTTACTCATGGAGATGTCGTGTCTGCCCCTTAATTATTTTTCATCTATCTATCTATCTATCTATCTATCTATCTATCTATCTATCATCTCCTATCATTTATCTGTCTATAATCATCAATTATCTATCTATGTACCTATGTATGTATGTATGTATGTATCTATTTATCTATCAATCAATCATCTAATGTCTATCATCTAACTCACTAGACACATAGCCTCAAAAAGAAACAACCAGCCTAGAAGCACTGGCTGGCTGTCCAACAGGCCCCAAACATCTCTACCTACCATGTGTAGGATTACACATGTGCAATACTGTCCCTGCGTTTCAGTTTTACTGCATAAAAGGGATTGTACTTAGATCCACATGCTTCTACAACAAGACATTTACTGACTGATCTATCTGCCTAAGTTCATATTCCAGTTTTAATTTTTAGCTTTTAAGCACTTTTGCTGTAACTGTTAGTATTTGGGCATCTTTACTGACTTGTCCTTCGGGTTCTGACAGGCTATGTGTACAGCTACAGCCACTAAGAGCACCACATGTGCACATTCACTATGTTCCCTTTTTAAAGGGTCCTGCCCACCTATCTCTTTCTCACTCTGTTCCTCTCTCTCTTTCTGTTTCTCTGCCTGTCTCTCTGTCCACCCTCCTTATTCCAACTTTCTGTACTACTGCACCTGTCTGAGAGACCAGTATCTCCCTGTCCCTTCTGCCATTTCCCATTCCCTTTCCCCTAAATTAAAAACAAAAACAAACAACCAAAAAAAAAAAAAACTCCACATGAGCTTTTTCTTTTTTTAATTTTTATTTTACATGTCAATCCAAGTTTTCTTTCCCTTACTTCCTCCCTCCCTCCCGCCCCCCTCTCCCTCCATCTTTACCTCTCTCCCCCCTTACATGCACCCAAATCAACGTCCCCTCCCATATCCCTCAGTCCACATGTAGGGTGATATTGCAGTAAATAAGGATCAGGATAAACAAATAGGCCTAATAGATGTTTATTCAGGGAGAAATAACTTACAACCTAGACAGATGAACACCAGGAAATTCAACCTGATCCTCTCCTGTCCGAATCACGCCAGAAAGAGAGTGCCTTCCTGGCCCCCTCCAACCTCCTTCCACAGGTCCCTTCCGCCCATGGCTCCACCCCCAATGGGCGTGGTCAGTGCCACAGAAGGACTATCTCACTACAGGGTGATGCCATCTATGAGGGGTCATCTAAATCTGTCAAGTCATTTGAAGTGGGGAAAAGGTCTTCTCTCCTGTTTCTAGGTTAAAGGAGTATTCCTCCATGGGGCATATGCCCACAAGGTCATTTTGTGACAAGGAATACATACTGGTTCTGCTGCCTGAAATTCCTTAGACTGCTCAGGCCTTATAGCTGGGACCCATATTCAGGGGGTTCTGAGTCAGTCCCATGTTGTATCCCCAGCTAACAGTCTGGGGGGGCCTGTTAGTTCCTCCTTGTTCAGGTCAGCTGTCTCTATTGTTTCTGCAAACTGGTCTTGTCCTGTCTCTTTGCATCTGGATTGTTTTTCAGCTCAGTGTTTAGTTGTGGGTGTTTGCTTATGTTTCCATAAGTTACTAGATGAGGGCGCTATGATGGTGGATAAGTTAGTCATCAATTTCTCTATCAGGCAAGAGCATTTATGGTAGCCTTTCCACTGTTGATCAAATTGTTAGTTGGGGTTAGTCTTGTAGTTCTCTGGACAATTCTTTAAGTTCAGTTTTCTCTTCAATCCTATAATGGCTCCCTATTTTATGTTCTCTCTCTCCCTCTCTTTCTGTCTTCTATTCCTCTACTGACTCAATCATTATATTCCTTTACCCTGACATTATAAAGAATCTCTTTGTGATCCTCAATTGAAGGAAGTACTTCAAGATGAAGGGGCCCATGGAAAAATCATGGGGACATGAAGAACATGGAATTTCAAATAATAATTACTTATGTACATATTAATAGCACATGAATCGTTATTGTGAAATAATGGTGTGTAGTACATTGGTGCCATTGCTGCTTGACAAATATCCAGTATTTCAACATGGCAGACAAACCAAAGAGATGCAGCACCTGCAGAGGAAGGCAGAACTCTATAAACTTCAAGTTTGACTTGTAGAGTAAGTGCTAGGACAGCCCAAGACACAGAGAGGAACCCTGTTGTGGAAAAGGTGATGAGATCCACCTTTAGCTGCTTGGTGGCAGTGCACACGTTTAAGCCCAAAACTCATGAGGCTGAGGCTGTCTGATTTTCATAATTTGAGGACAGCCATGTCTACTGAATGAGTTCCTGGGCTACACAGATAAACCCTTTCTTGAAAACAGCAATGCAAATTTACACAAATCAAGAAAGAATCAGATGCACCTTTAATATGCATCACATCGTCTGGTGTTAGCATGCATATGTAAAGGAGGAAGCTCTCTCTTTGGCTGCTTCCACTAATTCTGGCGAACAAATTCATTCCTATCCTAGCATTATAGCCAGATTCTTTGCAAAATTTAGTATATATTGAAGACAAGATGAGACAATTACTGTACTCTTAAGATTTTACATGGTAGGCAGGCATTACTGGACTACTTGAGAAACAACTTTTGAGATATTCTAGAACATCTGCTTTCTACATACATGGAGAGATTAATCCTAGCAGTCCTGTATATGTAGAGAAGCTTGAATCCTTGAATAATGCAGATTGTTTAAAACTGCTCACTGAGTAAAATGTGCTGGAAAACAGTAGTGTTCATAAACAAAAATCTTCCTAGCTCCATTCCTCTCTAAATTTTCAACTTTCCATGAAGAATGCTCTTTTTATAATTTTGCATTTGTCAAGCAGTTTTTCTGAGGTTCATGAATAAAACTCCTACAGTTATAGAGCAATCATCAAGCTTTCTTATGAAAGACAAATTATCATCTTTTGGAAGTGGTTCCTGCTTTTATTTCCTGATAGTTGGAAGTTCCTGTACAACCAGGCCAATAACACCTCATGCTGCACACTGCTCAGTGGGTGATGGGTCCCCATGGGTACCAAAACTCGATGACCAGGTCAGGAGTGGCTTTGGCATGACAGACAGACACAAACACACTGGAGGAGGTTTGCACCTGCTGAGATTTTTCATTTAGAGTATTAGGTTTTTATACAGAAATTACAAGGAACACATTTTGGTTACAATTTACAGACATATTATAAAATGCCAGTAATTCTTTTGAAGCATGAGATCAAAAAAACACTTATTTTGACCTGCCTGTGGTCAGTGCACCAGAGATTTGGTTTACTGAGTTTAGATAAAAGTCATTGTCTCTGATCAGTGAACTGTTAACAACATTGAAAAGAACATTTGTATTGCTTTATTAATTTTAGAGGATAGTCCTAATTTTTTTATTTTATTATTTTATTTAATTTTATATAACAAAGTCCAATTAAATGAAAACAAACATTTATACACAATATTTGGGAATTTGGGCGTCATTCTTTCCAAACTACTTCCAGCTGGTAAGGGGCACTGTCAAGGGGATTAGAAGAAGATTCAGAAATCCTGGCTGTAGTCTGTAAGGCTGCTTTGTCCAGCCGTTTTGAATGTAGGATCAACTTGTACTCTGATTCAGGCAGTTTGGTGTGATTAAACGACATTAGTCTGGAAGAAATCCACATCTTTTCATTTTCTGTGGAAAGAAAAATAGAAATCCTTTTCCCCAGTAACTTGTCCTTCAAATTAAATTTTGGAGTCAAAGCATTTTTTTTAATTTAAATTATTATTTTACATGTCGATCCCAGTTCCCTCTCCCTTCCTCCTTCCATTCCTCCCTCCCTCCTCCCCTCTCTTTTACCCTCTCTGCCCTCTCACATGCACTCTAACCACCCTCCCCTCCTATCCCTCCACTCCAATTCCATATGTAGGGGAATCCCACACAGTTGGGGTCATGGAGATCTGGCAGGTCATGTGAAGTAGGGACTAGGGCTTCTCTCCTGTCTCTAGATTAAGGCAGTTATCCCTCCATGGGGGATATGTTCGCAAAGTCCTTGTGTGCACCAGAGATACATCCTGGCTCCACTGTCTGAGGTTCCTTAGACTGCTCAGTCCTTCTGGCTGAGACCCATATTCAGGGAGGCCTGAGTCAGTCCCGTGCTGGCTTCCCAGCTATCAGTCTAGTGGCCTTTAGCTCATCCTTGTTCAGGTAAGCTGTCTGTGTATGTTTCTCCCGCATGGTCTTATTCTCTCCATCTGCATCTGGGTTCTAGTTTGACTCAGTGTTTATGTATGGGTGTTTGATCCTGTTTTCAACAGGCATTAGTTGAGGGCTCCAGGGAGAAGTTAGTTGTTGATCTCACTCTCCAGGAAGGGCAATTATAATAGCCTTTCAAAGGAAGCTCAAAGAGGAAAGAGAGAGACAGAGAGAGAGACACAGAGAGAGAACATAAAAGAAGGAGCCAATATTGGTTTGAAGATAAAATTGAACACAAAGAATGGTCTAGAGAACTACAAGGCTGCTACCAACTAACAATCTGAGCTTCCGTGGAGGAGCTGACTAAAGTGTGACAGATGATCTAACTATCAGATTATTTCATTATTCAAATCTGTCTTTTTCTACTCCAGGAAGAGTGGAGTCTGGATCCACCTTGTTGGTGTTAAATTGACTCTTGTGATTTCCTTCTTTCTTTCCTCCTTCCTTCCTTTCTTCCTTTCTTTCTTTCTCATTTTCTTTCTTTAATTCAATGTTGATATCAATTTGTAATCTCTCTAGGGGTGAATTATGAGAAATTATCTCTTTATTCATTCATTTTTTTTTGTTCATCTCTATGATTAAGATCTCAATGACCCTTCAGTATGGAGCAATCTTTTAGGCTTCACAGATAAAACACCACTCACTTGTTTAATGTTTATTCATTTAATTATGAACATCTGTCATTATGTATTCAGTGATCCCTGGAGGTTGGGCCTCCTTACACTTCCTTAGCTGTTAAACTAGGAAATTGAATGATAATTCATCATTTAATTAACGAATTTAAAATACAGGTGATGTTATGGACCATAAGTCCCTTTTGGAGTCAGATTTTGGGAGTTGATGTAACATCATCTCATTACTTCATCATTTAGCTATATAAATAGATCTTTACATCAGCAATAGGTTTAGGACTTTGGTGCCACTTCGTCAGTGTTAATATAAAATGCACACTAAGTAATTATCAATTTAATTTTTCAAACACATCATTATTCCAGGAAGAGATCAGTCTGACTACTCCATGTGGGATTTACGAATGCCCCACCATGTCATTATTCAATCATTTTTCATTGTACTTTAATTATTTAAATCGATGAAGAAGTTGTTAATCTTGACTGGGGTCTGGCCATTCTTCCACGTGTAGCATTATTTATCTAAGTACTTCTTCCTTGACAATCATTGGAGTTTGTTTCCATTTTATGAACGTTAAGTAAGCAGGACTATCAATTTATTAACGTATTTCTTTGCATATGTAATGATGGTGTCATCCGTCATTTGGCTGCTCTGGGACTGACACAGCAGTAGATCGGTACCAGAAGCAGTGCCCAGAGAATGGGGGACACTGCCTTATACAGTGAATACTGATTATGCAATAGTATATTTTTAACAATCGAATGATTACACGATTTTAAAAAAAACTGTACTGTTTCGCATCATCAGTTTCTGAGAGGTTGCAACAGAACTGACCCATGAAGCACACAATGACCACCGATTTTAAAAATGCAATAACAGAATAATCTCCTGATCAGGGAATCTCATCTAATGAACTCTGTCGGGCTTACATGACATACCACCAACAATAAATAACTCTAAATAACCATAATAGAAAGCAGTGTACAGGACTTAATAGAGAACTGTCAATTGAGGAATCAAAATGACTGAAAGAAACAGAAGACACTGCTTAAAATCCTTAGTTATCAGCCCAATGGAAATCTAAACAATGCTGAAAAACAATATCATCAAGCTCATCTAAAGGTCAGAGAATGAAGTGGAGCTTATTTTATTTACAATAAAGAGACTAGGTTTATGGTAGAGGCGAATAGATGTATTGTTTCCATTCTAGAAATTAGAAAATTGAAGCATAGAAAACAGGTTTAAAATACTCATCATTGTACTTGAATGTCATAAGATGCTTTTGTTGTCATGCTTATGTCACAATAGGCATGTTGTAGCTTGAGAGACCGGTAAACACGTATAAGTCAAAAGTAAGAGCCCTGCTTTGTTTTTGTGAGAAACTGGCTGTGTCACGTTAATGCTTTCCTGGCCCTTGGCCTCTAGTCAGGACCTCTGCAGCCACTTTTTCTAAGGCTTTTCTTTTCCCTCCTGTGTTTGGTTGTGAACTTATTTTGATTGAGGATTTACTTGTCACCCCATGTTGACATGTCTAGTTATTGCATTAAGGAAAACCTAGGAGAAAGCAAACAAGCAATTGTATTCCGATAGGTCACAGATGTCCTACTCAGATTTCAAAGAAAAGCGGGGGAGCAGACTTAGGGTGGAGAATGGGGAACAGATATGTTCAAGGGGAGGGGGGGGGGTTTCTTGGCATTTGGGCCTCAGTGAGATGCTAGATGTGGGTTTTTCGCTCAGGTAAGGGCAGCTCCTGAGACTTGTGGGGAGATTCTGGTCCCACTGCTGTCTCCAGGAAATCCTGTGGACTTGTGCTAACACTCTGATTCTCTGATTATAAGTGACTGTAACAACAAAGAGAATAACTCTGCTCTGAGAACTGTTGCCACAGTGTCTCTAGGGGACAGGTTTGCTTTGGTCTGTAAATTCCCCAAAGGCAAGCTGAGACTATGTAAATTAAAGAAGTTGAGCCAGTGACAAGCAACTTTGTGGTTTTATTTGACTTTCCAAAGCACATGTCCATCCACATGTCCCAGGCAGCACATGATTAAAGCGAAGCAACAGTCACCGTGTGCTATGTTTTAATTGCTGTAGCGTGTGCTGGGGTGAGGAATTGGAGCTACTGGCTGTACTCTTTTTTTTTTAACCTTACAGATATTTTCTTTGATTCATCAGAGTTTTATTTTAAGCTAGAATCACACAGTGTAGCAAAGTCTAGCCTCAAACTCACTATCCTCCTGTCTCAGCCTTCTAGAATGGCAGGCTTGTACTATCATACACAGCTTTGCCGGAATTTCTAAGAACACAAAATAGGAGCCAATAGGCATTCTGAGCTGAGCTGAGCTTTCCCCTTTGGAAAAGTCATTTTCTTTGGCTCCCACTTTACTCAGCTATAAAATGAGGAACTTAAGCTAGGAAGTCTTCCACTTCTGAGTTTGACCATTCCAAGGGCTTGGGTTTTTTTTTTTTGTTTGCTTGATTGGTTGGTTTTTGGTTTTGGGGTTTTTTGTTTGTTTGGTTGGTTGTTTGGTTGGTTTTTTGGTTGGTTTTGTTTTTCCTGTCTTAGAATTAGTTTTGAAGATTTTTATATTTTATTTTCATTTTATGTGTATGGGTGTTTTGCCTGTGTACATATTTGTGTACCACATGCATGTCTGGTGCCTGAGGAGGCCAGGAGAAGGTGTCAGATCCCTGAGAAACTGGAATAGCCACCATTTGGGTGCTGGGAATTTGGGTGCTTTGGAAGAGCAGTCAAGGCTCTTAACTGCTGGGCCATCACTCCAGTCCCTTGAATGCATATTTTTATCAAATTTTGAGCAAAGATATATTCCACGTTCTCCCCTGGTTATAATTTTGCACATGGTGTTAGGTTGTCTTGATGCCATGCTAACCTGTAGAATTCTAGAATGACTTCAGCTGGTCAGAGTACTCAATATCCAGTCAGCTTTTGTTTTTAGTTTTCTTAAGTAGTGATACTGTTAGGAGAATGTAAATGCTCTTCTAAAATTTATTTCATGAAATAGATATTAAGAGATATTGATGAAGAAAGAATAATTGCAACTTTTATACACTGCTGCTCAAAATGTAAAATGTGCAACTAATACAGGAGATAAGAAGGCTACAACAAAGCACATACCTAGCAACACTACCACTCTTTGTTCCTAGGAAAGGTTCTCTCCATGTAGAACTTTTATGCAAGTGTTCAGAGCAGCATTGTTGGTAATGTCTAAAACGTGGAAGCACTCCACACATCAACCCATGAATATTCTGTGGCAAATATATCCAGTTTAGCAGGTAAAGTAACAAAGTCCCCAAGCACACAACCTGACAGACAGATTCTGATACCAGTGGACTGCAGAAGGCACCAGGCACAAGCTGCCATCATCTCGTGTCTATAATGTGTCTAGAAATGAAGTATATGGTGGTTTCTGGTGCTAGGCTGAACAAAACTGGACACTTAAAACAACTGACGTTTATATAATCTTAAAATGAGAATCATATAGCATATGAATTTACATTTCATTAGAGCTGTTAAAACTAAAACCTATGAACCCATTTAAGACCCTGTGCTACACCTAGAAGAGTCACCCTGTAGATCATCCCTTCTTCAGCTCCCACACTGGGCTCTGTCCCTCCCTGAGTGTGTGTGTGTGTTGTTTTTTGCTTGTACAGTCTAGGTTGACATACTCATGAGCCTCCTGCCTCGGCCTCCTCAGTGTTGACATTACATAACTTTCATGTTTTACTGTTGGAAAGTCACCTCCTTAGGTGACTGTTCTCAGTGAAGGGACATGCCCATCCCCTGCACAGCCAGATCATTCTTCCCATTTCAACTCAACACACTCAACTCTATCTGAAAGGCCTTTTACCTCACTTACTTATCCTGTGTCTCCCAACTGAGGTAACTGTCTTATCAACTCTTACAGGCCCTGGGCCCACCTCAGTTCTGGGTATGTGTATATCCTTTTCCTATGTATTGGCAGGATGAGTGAGCTATGTTTATTAGCTTGGGATGGATGTCTACTTCTGTTCCAGGAGTTCCTGTATTGGGAATGGCTAACAGCTTTTGCCTGAGAGCCTTCATTTCCTGTCTCTCATGTTTCTAGTGATACAGAAGAAACTGAAATGTGTTGACCTTAATCCTAAAGGAGGCCCAGAAGCATGAGGGGAAAGTAACTTTGAAAATGTAATCTAATTATAAATTTGCAAAATGTGCTACACTTTGATTTACTCATATCTGTTATGTCTCTGACATATTTTTTTATTTATAGTTTTAAAGTTACATACTCTAGTTTTGTTGTCTTTGTTTTTTCCTTTGTTCTGTAGCATCATTGGCAGCCCTGTGTGTGAATTTGTTCTCATAAGCATACAACAGACACACACCTGTCAGTTCTCAATTCAAGTCCCATAGCCCCTAAGGTGTCAAATTGGGTTTCAGAAGCCCCTTTCTGGAAGTTTGATGCTTCTGTGCCAGCCTCGATAGAGAAAACCCTTCTTCTTAAAACTCTCAGGAATTCTGGGAAGCATACTAGATGCCAGTTTCCTAGCACCCTCCCTCCCACCCAAGAAGTGGGGAGCCCTAAGAACAAGCAGCGCAGGCTCTACTGACCTCCCCACATTAGCAGGGTGTCTCTTTTGACTCTGGTGTGCAAAGGCACTGGCACTGTAGTCCCACACGAAACCATGGGTGGAAGGAGGGAAACTCTGGAACAGAGCTTTTCCTTTTTTCTGGGATCCACATCTCTGCTTTTCAGGAGGGATTGCTTTTTGGATTTTGAGGGAAAAACAAAACCAACAGCAAAAGATGTTACCCTTTCGTGGGCTCAGAACCAGCTGCTCTGAGGTGCTACAACTTAGCACACATTGGTACAAGAGATGAAACATTAGTGAAAAAGAAGGTGTTTCTGTGATCCCTAGGTCAGCTCATGAATTCCTAGGTGGGGATTCTGGGAAGGAGAGAGATTTTAACTGGCATCAGTTACTGTGCTGAAGCAATTTATGTTACTTGTCATCCAATGTCACTCAAATTATGGGCAACAATCTTGCTGTTAAAAAAATAATCTCGTCATATTATAATCTTTTCCTCTTTTAAAACATAGGGAGATGTGGCCTTAATGGGTGCCACGTTTAATGTTTGTACATTAAGGAGGCTACACTGGAGTAGAAATGATAGTTGCTGGCTGTTCTCATTCATGATGGGATAAAATATGATCAAATATAACTCATACATTTGTATACATCACACATTTTTTTCCAGAAATTTTCCCTACAAAGTTTTTGCTAAAACATACCAACACTGATTTTACTTTTAGTTTTGAATAATACACTGTTGTTCATTATAGCTTTTTAAAATAAGCTTGCAAAAATATTTGCTTATCTTTACTTAGAATGTTATAATGTTAGGGGGAAACATTACTAAAAGATGAAAAGTAGGCTGGGCACAGTGACAAATGGCTGTGATCCCAGAACATAGGAGGTAAAAACAAAAGGGTCATGTGTTAAAGGCCAGCCAGGCCTACGTAGTAAGACCCTGTCTTACAAAGTCAAGGGCTGATGATGTAGCTCACTGGTGGAGTGCCTACCTCACATGTTCAAAGCCCTTGTGCCCAGCCTTCCCCCTCCAAATGTAGCATGGAAAGCACCAGACTGGTCCATGCTGGGTTATTCTATGAACCTAACTATCTTGCACATCAGGCTTGGTATTTGTTCATCCTAACCCTGAGCTAAGCTGCCATGGAAGTGGAACATGACCATGGAGTGAGTATGATCCACATCAGGCAACACACACCACTTAATATGTTGATAGCCATTCAAGAAGAGGACTGATTTCAAAGTGGGACACTTCACAGATGCACATGACAGCCATTTTGGTTGTGCTGCTGGCCATCAACTCCAGTGTGATAGAGCATTCCTAGAATATATACACACCGTATATAACTTTATATTATTAACTGTATTAACATAATAATAACCATGAAATATATCTATGTCCCAAATACCATGCTAATACACACATGATCCTATAGTTTGCTTTAACCCTCATGAGGAGATGTTATTGCTGCATTTACGGATGAGGAAACATAAAGAGAATAGAAGTGAAACCCTGTTCCAGGCTTACCCAGCCAGCTCTCTTGCATGCAGTAGTGATATGTAGTGTTTGTTAATCAACTGAATACTGGCATTAAAGATAAAGAAAGGATCAAATACAACATTTCAGATGTGAAGGCACCCAGACTGGGGAGGTGTGGCAATTGTTTGCTTAGGACTATAGGCAAACATTAATATACATATAAACGAACAAGAATGTACTTATGAGAGGTGTCCCAGAAGAACTTTTAAAGGATGAGTAAAGCATTCTCTGCGAGTACTCATTAATTATTAGGGTCTTTGATGACATAGACCACACCATTTCTCAGAAATTTCTTCTCAGGGAAGTTTATAAACATCAAATAATTTTTCTAATGGATCATCCTCAAATGCGTTAGTATGAGCTTCTCTGGGACACATAATGGAGAAGTAGCTGAAAGGGATTTCAAAGGGATTTTTTAGGACAGAATTCCAATTACAGAGAAGTAATTTCCCTTTCTAGCTCACTAAGCTTTATTTCAGACAAATGTGGTTCCACGATCCATATCCTTTCTCCCCTTATTTCAACAGATATTTTGAATATGAAAATCTTATGTCAAAACTTAGCTGAAGCCTTCATTGGGCTTTTGAAAGGCTAAGTAAGAATTCTGTTTCTAGGAATAAAAAGATTTGGATCAGAAAGAGGCTTTGCTGGGGAGAGTCCCTTCTCAGGATGGTAGTGCAGCCAGTCTTTAATCATATTTTTGTTGATTATTTATTAGTTTCCCCACAAAATCAAAGACTCAGTAATGTAAAATGTGTTTTCCCTAAGATATTTTACAAATCAGAATTCACAACAAGGAAATAATGGAAATAAAATGAATTTGGTGTGGACTAATTGGGAAATCAAATGTCTTTCTCTAGTCAGTGGCCTACAGGGAAATGGCTAAGTGACCCAACTGGCCCCGTTGTACCAGCCACACTCTGCCTAGACAGAACTCAAATGCCACTCAGATAAAGCGAGTGCTTTGTCACTAAATCCAGACCATCGAGAGGGAGAACTAATTGAAGTGAAAGGGTGGGCTCCTCGCCAGCTGTTCTATGAACCCACCCTGAACCACAGTGGGGACTGATGAAACCCAATCGTGTGTATCCCAGTCACCAGCCTTGAGCTTGTGTAATGCAAGCCATCGCGGTTGCCACTGTGAGTAATGTTAAGGCAGCTTGCTGTCCTCAGCTGCGGGTCTCCCTGGACAAGGAAGCTTTGGTCAATATTGGGTTTGCTGTCAGGAAGCCAGACTTCAGCTCACTTCCTAGTGACCAGGAGGCTTGCCAAATGTATTGACTTACAGAGATGCTCCCAACCAAATAAATGAAAAAGTTACTGAGGAATCTGCTTGGTAACATACAGAGGAAAGAGGATCAGTCTCATTCCTTGAGGCCACTGTGGTATTAGGGGACTGGAGCCTTGTACATAACTCCCATTGTCTTGGATATGGCCTTAGCAAAGACCATGGTTGGGAAGAGTTCTGATGTGAGTTAGCTATTGCTTCTCTACTCAAGTTGCAAGGTACTTGAAGTCTGGCCCTGAATAGAACTCTAACAAATATGAGCCCTCAGCTCATTTTGTAATCTAAGTGTAGACTTGCTGCAGGGAGTGTTTGAGAGCTCCATTCGTTTTGTGAGACATGCGCGGTGTGATGCTATTAAGAAGAAGTGCAGACATGTCCTGTTCAGCTGTCCTTCACTCTAAGGAGTCTGCTTTTTCTCTCACTGATATCTTGACTCTTTATCACTGTCCATGGCTCATAGACTTGAGCTCTGATGTTTTCCAGTTGTTTTCCTGTTATTTCTTGGACTTTTGTGGTTTGTTTCTTTGATAGTATGACTTTCCTTTATCATTTGAAAAGATGTTCAGTGGTCCTATGAGCTAGTCCAGTGTCATTTGGAAATTCACACAACCCTCCAGCAAAGTTTGTCAGAGGCCATAAGGAAACACTGGAGTGTAGAAAACTACAGTTCATGAGCACTATCTAAAAAAGGTTTCCCAAAAATTTTGACCAAAGAAAACCCTCATCTTTCACCATCACTTAATATGCTCTGATGAGCAAAGTTACTAGTACCACTTGACCTGTTTGAAGGAAGTGCTACATTGCCAGCTTTTTGTTCCTGCTAGGAGTTGTCATTTCTTTCAAAGTCTTGGATTTTATTTTTCAAATATCTATCATCTAGAGTGTGATAATGACAAAACCACTGGAGCTTGCCAACCAGTATGGAGGCCCTGTGAGAAAAAAGGCTACCATCCTAGACTCTGCATAGCACTGAGCCCTGGGCCCTTATACTATGGGTAGGAGTCTGTGCCTGGCTTCTTCTATTACTGTTGAGATTATGGTTGTTTAACCAAGTGGAGATGGACCCCAGCAAAAACATGCTGCAGGACATGTCAACGGGATATGAATTTGACTGGAAGCAGTATAAATATTTGGGGAATGTTCCGACTTTTCTGTACTTAAAATGATTTTGAAAAAAAAAAAGTTTTGTTTTTTTTTGTTTTCAGTTCATCAAATTGTACTCTTAGGTCGTATAAATATATCGCAATTAAATAAGTATGTATGCATTATAACTAGGTATTATATATTTGCAATATATTTAATAAGCTAAGAGATAGGTTAAAAGGATTTGAGTGTAGTAGGAAAGGCAACATATGAACAACAAGATGAACAGATTGAGGCTTGCAAAAGGTAGATGCACTATTTCTAAGATGATGTATCCTAAGAGTCTAGTTCCCAGCCTGAGTCTACCCAGGTCTCTCCCTGAACTTGTGACAACAGGATCTGCCATCACAAGCTGTTGGCTCCTCATCACAATCCTTTCTCAGCTGCCTTCAAAATCTGCTTCTGGCATAATGCTCTGCCCTGGCCTCATCATCTCCTCAGCTTTCATGTTGCTTTTGTCTTAACACAGCCCACTGAGCTGTGGTTATAGTTGAAGGTTTAGCTATAAAAGAATGTTTCCCACATGCCAGTGGGGACATAGGCCTGATTTTTACTGTCCTGGTAAACACTGCCCCCTTCCCCAAGTTAGAGATCCTTGAATTCCTATAACCAACCCATTTAGCCTCTACTGTCTTTTTAGTTGGGGCAGAGTGCTGATTCTTTGGCATTAATACAGGTCCTTGCCCTTCACCCTATATGTTTGTAAATCATCAGTGAAACACACTCGGAAGCAACACAGCAAGCTCCAACTCAGTTGCAGTAGTAAGACGACAAACCTGGCTTTTGAGGTCAGTCTGTTGACAACAGCATTTTTACAGCCAATCCCTCTTCACTATTCTCTGCCTCCTGATTTTTATGAAGGCAAGTGACTCAAGACAATGCAAATCACAGAATTTTAAATAGCTGAATTCTTAGGTGATTTTTGAATGGAAACAAAGATAACCTTGTTCGACAGTGAATTTGTGCCCCTGGGTGAGTGGCCAGGTGTTCTTTCAACTGGACTGTGAGACTAATTTCTTCCTGGCCCCTGGAAGGCAGCTGAAGAAGGGGGCAGCTGGTATATCTTCAATCTTGCATACCAACATCTTTCTCTGATTCACAGATTTCCTTTATCCCCAGCACTTCCTCTGGTATGTGCATCTCCGACAGTAAGTAATATGTCTTCTTGGATTTGGGCATTTTGAAACTGCAGGTCCTGGGCAAGGAGGGGAAGGGAACAGGAGATGGCTGCTTACCGGACTGTTTCCAAAGAGACCCCCCCACACACACTTCCATCTCACCCGCCTCTGCTTCCTGAGCATCCACTAAGGGAGTGACATTGGAGTAATTGAGGGTGTCATCATGAGCATAAATTCTTTGAATATTTAAATGATGCGCAATGAATCCAAGAGAAAACAAAATTAATTTATGTCCAGTTGTAATTTCCATGACTGGACACATAAAGTAAAATGCTGTGGAAACTCTTAATGGGAGGAGATATTTCTCTGGGAAAGTTCCTGATGACTGTCACTTGCAAAGCGGCGCTATTTCTTACGAAAAGGGTGGTATAGGGCTTTGGGGGGCAAACAAGTGCACCTGGATATGAGCCATCAGAGGCCTATCCTTGACAGCCTGGCAATCTCAGTGCCAGGTCATGCCCATAATTTATTTTCCTAAATTGCAGCACCATGAAAGATTTTGATATGTGCCAAAAGGGTATTTGAAGGTTATATGTACGTGAGAGAGAACCTGTGGTGACTTAGAATCTGTTCACTTTGGTCACCTTGTGCCTGTTGGTGCTTCTGGTGTGACCAGCGTTCTCTCTAGCACTCCAGTATTTTATGGAAAAGACATTTGTCTTTGCTGGTCACATATGTGCTCTGGCTTACAAAAATCCCCCAGGCCTTCCATGAAGTGTTCTGTCCTAGAGGCAAAGAACTCTATTCTAAGGCAAACTGGGGACCCTCCCCCCTTTAGCCTTGTGCATGTGGAAATTTCATTTGAACAGGTTTCTGCATGGAACAGAAGCCTGGCTTTGGCTGGCAGCTCCATCTCTTGAGCAGTTCCTAGGTTATTGCTATTGCATCTGCATTTATGCCTTTGTGTAATTCTGAAAACAACCCTGGAGGTAGGAGGCAGTTATAGTTCCCACTTCCTGTATGTGGAAACAGGCTTGGAAGTAGTGATGTTAGTAGAGTTACTCACGAAGTCTAGGGCGTTGTAAAAATTGAATGTTCTACATGAAAATAGACTTCTGGCTTAGTAAGCACAAGGAGCAGGTGAGGTTTCCTTCTACCCAGCCACAATTGCTTGGCAAGAAGGGTGGCTTCCCATTTTAAAGGATGTCTCTTGCTTCATGGCCTCTACCCTCACACAGACTTGCCTTACCCTCTGGTTGACTGACTTTGGGGCATTGTGCTCCGCAGTGACTGTCCAGAGACACTCTCTAGTTCTGCCCCTGTGGCAAGCTGTGTGCCTTCACGCTCTTTACTAGCACAATGCTTCAGTGTCTCCAAACAGGCATACTCGGAGCCACAGCACCAGACTTTACTCTCCTCCCTGTCTCTCTCTTCCTAAACAAGGACATTCTGAAGAATGTCCCAACCAAGTGGTACATTTAAGGTGTGTAGACCTTTATCTCTCCTCCCAGGTGATGGCACTCAGAGTGCTAGGTTGACAGCAACTAGGATCATGACTGCATCTTCAGGCTTTTGCACAGCTTTACTTGGCCATCGTTGACAGACTCTCAGCCTCTGTGCATGGCAGAATGAAATACAACTCTCATATCCCAGAATGGAAAGGAGGCTACAGGCAGGCACATGTTTCCTTCCTAAACTGGAGATCTATAGATGGTAATGGGCTGGCTTTTCTAGGAACTCCGTCTTGAGTATTTGTTCTATGTTGGACCACAGCCTTGCATTATGGGGAAGATAATGAATGCCATTCACCAGGGGTACTCCTGTCAGTGGTGTGCCCATGCAGTAAATCATGAATGCAAAGCTTGAGTACTTTATGCCATTAAAGTCTCAAGATAGAATTAGACTTGTAATCACACTTGCCCATGTTTTGTCATTTATGATAATTATGGTGGTAATAATCTGTGTATTGTTGGGATGGAGCAGTCAGAAGCATCCATCAATTTTTTTATCGACACCAAATCAAGTTGATACTTCATCTTTGCTGCAAAAATATAGATTGCACCAATTAGTCTAAAGAAATTGGGCAGTCATTAGCAATGGAGCAATCAGTTAGTCTCTATAACATTTCAGGTCCCCCTGATGCCAACCATCCCTCTTAATTATATGGGATACAGGCGCTTCTTTAGAGCTCAACAGTTGCATCATTGGCTTAGATTACATACTACCTGTGTCCCAGACTTAATTTTAAAGACCACATTAATTCCTCCCAACCCTCACCCCACACCCTCCACTGCTCCCAGGCAAATTTATTTATTCCGAAGCATAACATTTGAATCAAGGCATTTGACATTTTCTTTCTTGATTAGGAATAGGGAGCTTCCCAATGAAGTTCTTTCAGGGATGGGATGTTACTTTGCCATGCTGTGTGTACTAACTGCTTTTGATTTGCACCTTCCCCAAACCATGCAATAAAATCACTGGGCACACAGGGCAGGGGTGGGCTGGAGAAAGGTGCAAATACATACCAAAATCATCATCATCATCATCAGAACGCCAGGCTTTAAAAGAAGAATCCAACTCATCGTGAAGAAATCCTAATGCTAATGAGTTTTCTACATCTACCTCAAGTCTTTTCCCCAGGCTAGCCCAGTCCTGCTGTCCACACATTTCCAATCATCCTTGCCCACAAGTTGTTCCAAGTTGGTGAATAATGCAAAAAGGCATGTTTCATATGTAAGGGGGTTTTCTATTTATGAAATTGGAAGGAAAATAAAACAGTAGTATGTCCTCTAGTCTCCTAACATCAGCACCACTCTGAAAACTTTATAAGCTATCTCTTCACACTCTTAAATATACATCCTGTCTATTGCTGTTGTTACTACAGAATTCCATTTTTCACTTCTGTAACAGTTTTAATCAATGCATAGTGTTCTATCAGGTATATATTATTGGGCTTAATAATATTAATTTTAATAAAATTAAAAAGTTGCCACACAGCAGAGGGTACAACTAACCAAGTAAGGAGACAGCCTGCAAAGTACTCTGCTAACTGTACATCTGACAGAGAAGTCACACAGAGAATATATAAAGATCTAAAAAAAAATATTAATTGTCAGTAAAACAAACCATCCAGAAAATGAGCAAATACTTCTCAGAGATGAAATACATGTGGCCAGTATACATGAGAATAAGTTTAATATCCTTAGCCATCAGGGAAATGCAAATTAGAACAATATTGAGATTCCATCTGTCATTAGGAAGTGGCGGTGTCTAGGGATGTAGTTCAGTAGGTAGAATGTTTGCTTAGCCCACACAAAACTGTGAGTGCAGTTCCCAGCACCACATAAAACAACCACAGTGGTACACACCTATAACCCCAACACTCAAGAGATGAAGGCAGAGTATTGGAAGTTCAGGGTCATCTTTGACTACATAGGGCGTTCTGGCCAGCCTCAGATATGTAAGACCTACCTCAAAAAATATAGCCCAAAGGGAAAGAAAATAACATATGCTGACAAAGATGTTGGTGTTGGCCTCATACACTACTAGTAGTGGCAGTTAAATTGGTATGGACTTCAATGTAGGGGTTACTTAAGAAAACTAACTGGGGCTAGGCAGTGGTGGTACACACTGTTAGTGGCAGCACTCAGGAAGCAGAGGCAGGCAGATTTCTAAGTTCCAGGACAATTAGGGCTACATAGAGAAACCTTATCTCAAAAGGGAAGGAGAAAGAGGAGAGGAGGAAGAAGAGGAGGGGAGTGAGAAGGAAGGAAGGAAGAAAGGAAGGGAGGGAGGGAGGAAGAAAGAAGGAATGAAGGAAGAGAAAGGAAGAATGCTAACTAGGATCAAGCTTTACCCATCCAGGACTATACACAAAGGATCTAAGTCAGCATACCCTATAGAGGGATACCTACAGAGCCATAGTTAGAACTGCAGCACTGTTCACAACAGACATGTTACAGAATCATCCTAGGTGCCCACCAACAGATTAATGGATTAACAAACACTCCACTGTGATAGGTATACACAGTGGAGTCCTACTCAGCCATAAAGAAGAACAAGTTTGCAGTAAAATGGATGGAAATGGAGGCAACTGCATAAATGGAATACCAGACTCAGAATGGCATTACCATGTTTTCTTTCATATGTAGATCCTAGATTTCAGTGTGTGTGTGTGTGTGTGTGTGTGTGTGTGTGTGTGTGTGTGTGTGTGATGAAAGTACAAACGAAAGTGGGAGATGAAAGGGGACTGGGGGAGGGAAAGAAAAAGTAGGGCATGGGTTGAATATGAATGAAAAAAAAGTATATAAACCCATCACCTTGTGTAGTGAATATCTGTCTATAGAGCTATCTATTCCTATGTATTTACAATGGCTTGGATGATTCCTTGGGATTGAATGTCTAACCTGAAATAGCTGGTCAAAATTCATATCTTTTTTTGTAACTCTTAATACTTATTGACAAACTGCTTATCAAAAGGATTATACCCATTTAAAGCCTTCATTCACCATTCCAATTCAGACTCTAACTTTATTTTAGTGAATGAGATTTAAATTCAGTTGTGTTGACCTTCTCATAATTGCTGACCACTACTCCTCCACTGAGTACAAATAGGCATGGTACCAAACTGTGCCCTGACTCAACTAGGCATTAACATGGGCAGTCATTATCTTGCATTACAGAAAATTCACAAGTGGGACAGCAGTTGGCCCAGTGATGTCACAGCAGACCTGTGCTCTTCAAGTTTGGCCATTATGGACTTAACCCTGGTGGTGACTTCCTTTGTGTTTCCAAAGGATGTCCTAGCTTCAGGCATCATATCAAAAGCAGACATCACAAGATTAGGAGACCACCCCCTCCTAGTGTGTCTCCTCAGAAGTGAAGAATTTATTCCTCAAAGTTCCAGTTGGCACTTCCTCTGCTCTCACCATGAAGTCTGAGTCTTATGTCAGCTCTTACACTAAACACTGTCACAGGAAATGGTAGTGCCATTAACCAAGAAGTTTATCTGGATTATTATTAACCAAGAAGTTCATCTGGATTCAACAATGAAGTCAACATACTCTTGAGTATTCAGAGAGAGTGGGGGGGGTACCTGTCACAGGTACCATGAGTATTTCCTTCCATTTTTGCCACAACTTTAAAATCCCTAAGTAACCATTATGAATTCAAGGAATCTTTGCAAAAGCAGCTGGCTCTCAGAAGAATTGGGCCTGGCCCTGCATAGAAGGTTCTTGTGGCTGGGCACATGCTTTAATTTAAAGACATTGCTTTAATGTCTTCCCAAAACCTCCCTTGGTGTTTCAGCACACAGATCTCATATGAGACACAAATTGGATCTCCACCTTTCCCTTTGGAGGATTCTAACTGCTGGTACCATAAAGCTGTCCAGCTTCCACTGGATAATAGTTTGCAGCCTCATGAAAAGGTCTTGCTCTGCAGTTTGGATCACACAGGCTCCAGGCATCTTACTCCATTTGCACAGCCCAAGCTTTGGTCCTGGTATCACTCATTAGCACCTCCAGTGAAAGGCCAGGAAGGCAGGAAAAGGAGCAGTTGAAGAACTCAGAACAGTAAGTCCTTGCTTCATCTAATTGAAGAAATGGCTGAAATTGCCATCTCAACGATATTATTAAACTATCGGATTCATACACATTTGCCACCAATGTATACAAGTTAGTATTACATTTTAGAGTGAATTGCATAGACAACAACAAAGGGTGGAGGAGGAAGGGCCTATTCCTGGCCTGGATAAAACTATCAGAGATGTTGTATGTCTTAGTTTGCATTCTGCATTCATGACTTGTAGAGAAACTGTGTCTTCCTGACTTACAATATGATTTGGCACTAGAATTCCTAAGGAGTCTTAGACCAGAGTGATCCACTCCTTTACCTTGTAAAACTCAGCCCCAAATGTTCCCATTTCCTCTCACACTGCAGAAAGTCATTGCTTTTTGTAGGTAGAGATTGGGGGGGTGGGAGGCAGGGAGGCTAACTACTGTACTGACAAACCGTCTGTTTTACAGTTTCACAAAAATTTTTACAACATGATTGCATGTTCTAATTATGAGATTACATATATTTCCACCACTTAGATAATCAGGTGCAATTAGACTACCAGAATAGACAGTAGTAAAAGTTACTTGAAGCAAAAATTACACTATAAAGCATTATTTCAGAAAGGCTTTTGGAATCAATGCACCACAGCCCCACACAAGGAGGTGATTATAATATTGTTCAAGTAGCTAGCCATAACCTGCCAGCTTGCCAAAGCAAGGATGCCTTTTTTTATTGTGCAAGATCCGTTTTTGAAAGCTACTATCTAATTCCAGGCACATGCTTCCTGGTACACGCATATCACAGATCCTTGTGCAGATACTCCTTGAGACCTAACCTTCCCACTGTCTGTCTGTATTTCCCACCTTACCTTTTTTTTTTTCATTTGAGAAAGTAGGTAATGGATAGAAAAAGAGTTGATGCATTGCCCACTGAAGGATCTGTGGATCCAAATGTAAGGGGCTGCTGGTTTAAGAGTCCATGCACTCCTTAAAATTGCCCGACTCCTCAGAGAGTGGCCTAGAACATTGTCAAGTTCCAATAGGTCTTTGGGCCTTTAATAAAAACTATAAGGTGTTAAAATTGATATGTTAGAGAAAAAGAGGGTGTAAATAAACACAGAACATGGTGTATGAAAAAGGAGGAGCCTTTCAAATGGGGAATGCATTTATAGACAGTCCTCAGAAACAACATGGTAGTTTATTGCAGCTGGGTTCCCATCCCCAGAATCAAAATAAACCTGAAAAGTCAGCCTCCCCTTGCATGCTTTAAGCGGACTCTAGTTATTTCCTTGTGCTATCCATAGGAGCTCACCAGATCCTTCCCATTGCTTCATCTTCTGTGTTATCATTATTTAAAAGAGAGAGAGAGAGAGAGAGAGAGAGAGAGAAGACACCATAAGAACCCATTGGCTTCCTGATCACCTGTCCCAGAGTGTGTGGGGGGGGTTAGTTGGCCTTCCCCTGAGTCCGGCGACTCTTTAGAGCTACTTATAGTCCATATGGAGCAAATTAAGAGAAAGCGAGAAGGACAGCCACTGGTTCTGATTGGGTACAGTAGTATTAAAAAAAAAAAAAAAAGTCAACGACATCCTTGCCCTGCCTTTGAGAAGATGGATAAAATACTCTTTGAACATACTAGTCTGTTTTTTTTTTTAATGTCAGTACAGAAGGGTTGTGTTTCTATTTGGCTTTCCAAACCCGTCTCTTGACCTTCTAATTACTTTATTTGAAACAGCACTGAGGGTATAATAAACCTGGAGGGTGCCTCTCCTTTGCTTTATCATAAATTAAAGCTGCTGCTTGTTGAGGTGAAAGTGGAGGCAGAGTGTTCATTACTGCTCAAGTGACGGCTTGTCAATAATGGTGCTTTTTAGTTTGTTCTAGTCAGCACTTGCTGTGCATTTTGTTGGGCCACTGGGAAATAAATACAACAAGATTATACATTTGGAATACCACAAGAGTTCAGGGGAAGAAAAAAAACCACAAATGATAAATCTTGTGCTTGGTAGAAAGTAACATGCTATCTTGTGCTATTAACAACCAAAGATAATTGCAAGGAATTGTAATTGCAGTTTGCAACTTGCAGTACAGTGTATCCAACATCAATCTTAATAGTGAACAAAGCAGTTTATATTAAAATTTAATTCACCTGGTAACTTTCTGCTGTATACACAGGAGCTAATAGATGTAGCTTTTCAGAAAGTTCAAAGGCATTTGAAATGCGGCAAGCAATGCTAATACCGGAAGCCTTAGAGAAATGCTGCAGTAGGACTTGTGATGAAAACAAATGTATGTCATTATCTCCGAGTTTGTGTTTATTTAATAAAATATGCAGTTTGCACATTGGTGAATTCGGTGTTTCTGAATGGGTATGGAATGATGGTTTATTTGGAATCAAAGGCCAAACAGGCTGGCAATTATGCATCTTCAATGAGCCATCTGCATCCTGAGTATATACATTGGAACAGTGTGCACCCCAGTGCTTCAGGGGTTTTGCATGTGGCGGAACAGCAAGCCGGGGTAACTTTATTCATGACTTTCCTTAGATTGGATGTCTTTGAAGCAAGAAGGGGAGAGCTCCTGGAATTACTTAGGAGAACAAGCGTATTTGTTTTGTGAGTTTGACTGATAGCCAGCAGAGCAGTTGAGTGAAATCTCTAAAGTGATTAGGGCTTTCGTTCATATAATCTTCTACCTTTTTCATTAATTTATTCCATAATGCTATTTTGCTGTTCTTCTACCAGGGATAATAATCTCACACTCTCTGACCTTCGTGAGTGGATGACCTGGAGCCCATAACTAATCTTATTTACTCTCCTGACTGGCCAAACTTCATTTACCTTGTCTGGATAAAAAGCCAGGAGTTCCAAGCCACTCCTCCTTCCAGCCCTCAGCTCATCTGTACTGAAGGGCAAGCAGCAGGCTCTCCCAGCCATCGTCCAGAGCATCCTCAGCAGTGTCCATTTCTCTTCTTAAGAGCATATTTTCCACCCTTTGAAATTTTGAAAATAACGGACAAATGGGAGGCACAGGACTCATTCACATTCCACATCCCACATAGCTATTTTTGTTTTGAAAGTTACTTTCCAGCGTCTGCTATGTGAATATATATGACTTAACCTAGAGATGACTGTTGAATGCATATGATTTTGTGTTCAGCTTTTATATATAATGACAACATGTTTCACATAGTATTTGATGGTGCATTAATTATGCATTGTAGTTACTGAATAATTTACTAAGTAAATATACCCATTTTATCTTATTCCTCATTATTGAAAAGTTAGGTAGTTCTGTTTCATTTTGATAATATGAAGAATACTGCCGTGAAAATCTGAGCTTTACCCATTTAGAGTCTTTCTGTGGAATTGCCATATCACTAAAATATATTCCTAGATACCTGTAGCCAGTTGCATGGCCACAAGCAATGTGGAAGTATAAAGGTTTGTCCCTAGTCATTTTAGAGTTGGTCCTGATTCCTCCATTTTCAAACTAGATTGTATTGTGCAAACTACCTAGCTTCTCTGCCTCAGTTTCCCCATCCAAAGGAGGGATTGGTGATGGCACTTAACCTTCTAAGCTATTGTATTACATCAGTTTATATATTCAAAGTTGGGGCAAATACCTGCCACATAGAAATCACTGAAGATGAGTGCTTATTATTACTGAACTTCATTTTCTCTTCATTTCATATCCCCCCTCGATTAAGTTACAGCTTATAGAACACTGAAGCTAAGGAGCCAGTACATTTGTACATTTTCAGTGAGTCATCATCTAAGGACCTGGACAGTGAAGGCTGTTGCACCTATAAGGGACAGGCTTTGCGATGACCCACTTTGGCATTAGCAACATATAATAGCCACAACTCCAGAACCACCCAAATGGCCTTGAAGCCTGAATTGAAGGCTGGTGGGCCTAATCCTAGAACTTGTGTCTGTTCTGAGCTGTGAGGGCAGCTCCACTCAGACTCTCCTGGGGGAAGAATTCCTCCAAAGAAACTTAGAGTCCTATTGGCACTGAGGTGACTCCCATGCTAGTGCTTGCAGAAACAACTGAGTGCCGCTCATAGACAACTTGGAGAATTGGGTGGCCCAGAAATCTCATTAGTTGGTATAGTGATGAGGACCATACAACAGCGATTTTTTTTTCTTTTTGTAAGAAAGGAATACACAAAAAGTGAGGCAATCTTTCTGCTCTCTCGGGCTGGGCTCTGCACTGGTGTGGACATTTTTTTTTTTTTTTAGCTTCAGCACCTCCTGACCATAGAACTGCTGTTTCCCTGGCCAGAGTCTCATCTGCCTTGTAGGGAGGAAGAAAAGGAAGGAAATGGGAAATGCTTATGACACTAGTCAGTCACCATCTATATACCTCAAGGCACTTCCCCCAGAAGTCCCCGCCCACCAAATCACTGCATTCGCTACCACTCACCCTGGTTCCAGCTGCTAACTCCAGGAAGAGTCTGCAGCTGGGTACAGAGCTGCTGTACCACAAAGGCTGGATTCTAGGAGGGAGGAAGAAGAGCATGGTAGCTATTAGGGAAGGCACCCTGCAGCTGTTGGCAGAGCCTCCCTGTCTGAAGCCTCCTTTCTTCTGCTCTGTGAACTCTCCTGGAGCTTCTGCTGCAGACCAGTGTTGGAGACTAAAGGCCTGAGGTGAGTAATGAGTGCTTTGCAGAGGAGAGAAAGAAAAAAGAGGATTGAATGATGAGAACTTCAGGTCATTAAATGAAGTTCCACCATTTTTTTTCCTGCCCAAACATTTGCAACAAACTCTGTGGAGTAGGAATCGAAAGGAAATGTGTCCTGCCATTTTTCTTCAGCCTTTTTGCAATGCAACAGGACAATCAATACAGATATTTGCAGTAATCATACATTGGTTTTCCTAGAATATAACTCAATTTAAAGCACTTTTATCCCCAAGAGTAGAAACATTGGAGGCTATCAAAGGAGGAAGTAAGTTTCCTTGACCCCATCTGCAGAGCGCAATTGATTAGCACAGTATAGTTATGAGTGTCCAAGAGACGGAGGAGAGAAGTCACTGCAAGGTTAATATCAGCTAAAGAGAAACACGATTATAGGACATTAGGCTTTGTGTAAAATCATAAGGTCAGGGTAAGATGGCCATACCATCCAAAGTGCCATAGGAGTGTGAGTGCCTGGCATCTTTAGACTATGCCACTTTAGCCCCCTGTAGCAGCTGAATTCAGGGGACTGAAAGAGACCTAAGTGTATATAGGCAAGGGGGGTGATAAAAGAATAAGTAATACTATTTTAATTTTTCAGAGTGTGTATGAACTCAGAATATAAGCTTGTATCTCATGGAATGTTTATTTCATATAGACAAAGAAGGTTTTAAAAAGATTTATGTGTTTTTAGTTTATGTATGTAAGTGTTTGCCTACACATATATCTGCACCATGGTGCATGCATGCATGGTGCTCTTGGAGTCCAGAAGAAAGTGTCACATCCCTTGGAACTGAGTTATAGACGTTTGTGAGCCACCAAGCGGGTGTTAGGAACCAGACTCAGGTTCTCTGGAAGAACAGGCCAGTGGTGTTCTTAACCCCTGTGGACTTTTTCAGTGGAGGCTGGGGATGTGCTTAGCCTGTTTAGTCTATAGCTCTTAAAAAAAAAAAAAAAAAAAAAAAAAAAAAACATCAGAAACTAGTTTTAATGCCTGACTGAACAACCTCACTCCCTCCCCCATGCTTTTTCTCTCTGTAGACTTTGCACAGATACCATCATCCCACAGGCCAGGGTACTGGGCAGCACCAATAAGAAAGTCCTGCCTTTGTAGCTAAGATGTCACCAAAGCCAGGCAGAGCACCCCCTGCAACAATCTCAAGTTCCCATTTGTGACTGAAAAGGTGGGAGAGCCCTAGTGGGCTCCTAGTTACAGCATATTGTTTACCACATATTTCTCTAAGTCTCTTCCTCACTTTTTATAGGAAATCTGGCTTCTCACATGCAAACTCTTTAATAAACAAAGAAATTTATGTAGCCTCCTCCTCCTCCTCAGTGTGCTGTTTTGGGTACTCTTATTTTGCTAGTTCATATTTTGTTTTTTTTTTTTTTTTTTTTTTGTTCCTTTTTGTTTGTTTCAGGGTATTTTTGGCTTTGGGCAGAGCAACTAGAACACATTGTCAGATAAAGTATCTTATCTGTCAGCTGCACCCTTGTGAACTAATCATAATTCAACAGGCTTGCTAATCAAGATTTGAGATAAATGTTTTGATAGAGCAATCTGATTCTTCTAATCTATCATTAGTTGACAGTTGCTGTGGGCAGAGTGCAGACTTGACAATAGTCTGCCTGCTTCTGATCGCTTTGGCTGGGCCCCGAAGTTGGGTAGCAGAATTGACTATAGCAGTGGGCCTGGGCCTTGCAGCGAATAAGGTCTACTCCTCTCTTCCACTCTCCCTCTCCCTCCAGAGTTGGTCAAATAGAAATATCAGTTCTTGTGAAACCATGTGATCCACATATTGGGAAACATGTGTCCTTTTGTCTCTTTCACCTGATAACAAAGGTGTACCCAGCTAAGTGACAGATAGACCTCAGGGGGATCTGTTGTGACACTGGCAAACAGTGTACAGAGACAGAAGAGAGATGGAAGTTATGGTTAAATGTTACTGGTTACAACTCCTTTCATGTGTTACTGAAACCCATGTTACTGAGTCTAGCATTCTTGTTCTTTATAGCATCATTTGTTACATTTGTTCTGTTTGCCTGGATAAATGAAAGCTTTAGCTATACTCAAGCTAATACACATATATTCACATAAATCACATATATTGTATATATTATGTTTCTGATATAAAATCCTAAAATAAGATATTATGGATTGGGGATGTAGTTCAGTGATTAAAACCCTTGCCTGGGATGTACAAGGCCCTGGGTTCAGTCCCCAGCACCTTTGACAATGATGATGATGACAATGAGGATGACGTTGATGACATATTATATCACATAGTTATCACACCATTTCCTGAGGAATTTATTACCAACTTTCATTCTTGCTCTTGTCTTGTTACTAGTGTAGGATAGTTTCTCATTTTAGAAAGCTTGAAAAATTCTAGAAGAGTTAAGCAAAGCATTTTTTAATCTTATGTTTCTTTTATTTATTTATGCGGGGGTTGGAGACATATGTATCATGTGGCGGTCAGAGGACAACATGCAGGAGTGTGGTCTCTCCTTCCATCCTATGAGTCTGGGAATCAAACTCACCATGGCAGACTTGGCAGCAAGGGTCCCTCCTTGCTGAGTCATCTCTTAGCTCAAGAAAACAAGTTTAGTTGCCCCCAAATCTGATCAACTCAGTTACTAATGTTAACATCATATAGCCTTATTAAAATCAGAAACCCAAATAAATGAGTAATTGCTTGAAAGGGTTGCCAGTGAAGACCTCCTCCACCTGGCATGTGGCTTTGGACTCTGGAACACCAGGAAACAATCCAGAGGAGCCCAGGAAGAGCCACTCCCTCCCACGGTTTCCCTTTCTGCATGCAAATCATGTGGAGGAACCCTATTGAGGTTGGTGGTGGTTCTCCTGTGTTAGAAGTCACACATGTCACTGCCCTAATACAG
This sequence comes from Phodopus roborovskii, assembly GCF_943737965.1. Taxonomy (NCBI): domain Eukaryota; kingdom Metazoa; phylum Chordata; class Mammalia; order Rodentia; family Cricetidae; genus Phodopus; species Phodopus roborovskii. The sequence goes on from NW_026125557.1 coordinate 174,145, forward strand.
GTGCTAGCCACACTTTGAGAGATGTGTAGCGTGGCTGATTTAGACCAGGGGTTGTGGAGACTGACCTAATTAGAATCCAGGTGTAATTAAGTAGGCAGTGTAGGCAGCAGTATGCTCTGTGTTAATTAACGTCTGTGCTGAATGTGCCGTAGCACCTGAACAAAGAACAGTTCATGGAGGAAGCCTCTACCCTGCTCTGCCTTTAGAATATCTTTAGTCAAAGTTGTCTTCCTTGTTCCCTTCTTTATGTAGTTGAGACATGAGCAGTAAAGCCAGCTGTTTTCCAGAAACATTCACGCTTTCTCCTCTGTGGACTGCTCTTTTATACAGTTACATGTGTCCTTCCTCGTGCCTATAAGGCCCATGTGCCTCTCGTCCTCATTGCTCTCCACTAAGCACTGCAGTAGTTTCTGTGAAGAGGGACTGACCCTCAGATGCAGCTTATAGCCCATCAACTCCTGTATGCTATAGACTTCCTTCAGTGACCCGGAACAGGAAAGGCAAGAGTATTTCAGGTAGTCGGTGAAATGCTGTATGGAAAGTGTGTGTATGTTACCCTCACAATGCGTCCCTGGTTCCCAGGAGAGAAAAACCCCATTTTTAGGTTCCACTCTCCTAACATTGTTTCCTTGGTAGCTTCCTCCAGCTTCATTTTTCTCCTAATGTGGCAAATTGGGATCGCCTTGTTCACATGGTAAAATGAATGCTGTCATTCTCGCATTCTCTCTGTAAGAACATGCTCAGCTGCTGTAAGGACTCTTCAGATAAGAAGTACTTGCCAGAAGCCTTGGGAACTGGTGAACTGACAGATTACACCATTTTCATCCAGACCTCTCTTCAGCTAAGGGGAAGAAAAGCGCTGGGCTGTCTGTCTACTGAAGCTCAGTCTCTATTTGCTTATTTAAGCCCCAAAAATATCCGGTGTGCTTGTATCATCTTTCACAGCAGTGGCTCTCAACCTTCCGATGCTGCCACCACTCAATACAGTTCTTCACCTTTGACCCAGCCAAAAAATTATCTTTGCTGCTACTTCATAACTCTCAATTTGCTACTGTTGTGAATCTTTATGTAAATATCTGCTGTGCGGGGTATCTGACATATGACCCCTATAAAACGGTCATTTGACTCTCAGAGGGTCATAGCCTATGGGTTGTTAGCACCACAGCAGTTGGTGTTGACCAAGCACCTTCTGACCTTCTGTACATCTATTTGGAGCATTGAGAATCCAGAGGAACTAAGACATACCCCTTGTCCCCACAGTTTGCCGTCAGCCTAGGGGAATGAGACATAAAGCACAAGCAAGTAAAACACTAGCAGAGGGTTTAGGAACAGCCTCAGAGACCCCAGGAGAGAGATAGCACATGATATTGCATGGTTATCAAAGGCACTCTTGGTGTCATTGAATAGAAAAGGATGATTTTGGATCAGTCTAATAGTAGGAACTCATAAGTACCATCATAGTCTCCAACGTATTAAGAAACTGAAATATATCATAAGCAAAGGCTTTTGGGTCACTGAGGAGCTACTCAAAAGAAAGAGTACTGTGTCCTGTGTCAAAAGTCTTTTAAGCTAGAGTCCACATTAAAAAATAAAGCCAAGTGGTGGTGGCACACACCTTTAATATAGCAATGAGGAGGCAGAAGTAGGTGAATCTCTGAGTTCAAAGACAGCATGGTCTACAAATAGAGTTCTAGGGCAGCCAGGGCTACACAAAGAAACCATTTCTTGGGGTGAAAAAATGGGCATAATGCCTTAGAATCCTAACTCTAGAAAAGTAGAGGCTGGGAGACCCGTAGGACTCAATGAACAGGAAGCCTAGCATAACTACAAACTTTCCAGGAGAATGAAATATTCTGTCTTGGAAAACAAGACAGTAAACTCTCCTGAGGAACAGTAGCCAAGGCTGACCTCTGGCCTATATATGAAAGTGCGTATATATGTACCTACAAATACACACAAAGTGCCTTACAAAAAAAAAAAAAAAAAGCCAATACCCAAGGAGCCTGTATAACTGATACAGATGCATTATTCTGGATCATTGCTGCAATGAAAATCCAGACATTTCAAATTCTCTTAATACTATTGGTTTTCACAGAGCCAGGTTCGATAACCATATCATTCTCAAGTTCCATGGATTCAAGTCCCCTAAGTACACTTGAGGTAAATTTGGACTTGGAGTTGTGTAAGACTTAGGCAGGCAGGTCCAATAGGTCTTTGGTATAAGGTGGCATGTGTTATGATAGTGGGCTCAGTGTGTCATGAAATCTAGACAATTTTGAGGAGGGACTAAAAAGTGGCTGAGTTCCAGAAACCTCCCAATGTGTCTGATGTGACATAATTCTAACAACACAGGAAAGCTAGGGTTGCTATTGCTCTAGGCAAATGAAGTACATGTAGAGAAAACCATTGCACTTGAAATAGAGGGATGTGAGAACACATTAGATGGGTACAGGGTAGCAGAGGTATGAAGTTCCTAAGACTTCCAAGGTGAGAAAGATTTGTAATAAACAGGTTATGGCAATAAAGAGGAGGGTGGAGTCAAGGGTGAGTCTGTGATTTCAAATGTAGACATAAGGTACATTTGGGGAAGTAGCTGCGTGCCCCAGTATAGTTTGATCCTGGGAAGGAGTTTTTAAAACAACAGCCATGCAAACTGGCTGAGAAAACCTAAAATGCAAGGAACAGTGGCATTCTCTGGGTCTTCAAGAAATGATTCCCTAACTCTATGTCCATGCAGTTATTGATGCCCAGGGTACAAATAGGTAATGAAAGAAAATGATCAAGTTGTAATTTTGATACATATTCCCTGACCTAACATCTGCTCAACTTAGCATTTTCAGTGTTAGAGTGATGATACAAAGGGGAATCTGTTTTCATAGGACCTGCACTTTGATGTGTAGAATTTGACCCTTTTCTGGACCATTAGTAATTGTGGCAGGATACCAATGCACTGCTGAGCATTGGCGATGAACTGCAGCTACTGTTTCATCTCTGGATTACCTAGGGAGCCAGTATGCTCTGCAGTGCACTGTGTGGCAGCCTGCATGCTCTGCAGGGGACTGTGTGGGGAACAAGCGTTCAGCAGGCCAGTTGATGTCCAAGCATTTTCAGCGTAGAAAACAGGTTCAAAATACTCATCATTGTACTTGAATGGCACAATGATGCTTTCGTTTTCATACTTATGTCACTATAGGCATGCTGTAGCTTGAGAGACTGGTAAATACATAGAACTCAAAAGAAAGAGCCCTGCTTTGTTTTTGTGAGAAGCTCAGTGAGGCTATAAGTTTAGTTCATCGGTGGATAGACTACTTTTAGCATGGGGCAGGGGTACTAGAATGTGACAGAATGTTGGTTCATAAATGTTGCCTGGCAAATCTGCTTGCATTCTGTATCCTAGTATCATGGGCCAAGGACGAGAGAGAAGCTTCGAGAATGGGTTAACATGGGACATTACAGTCTCCCAAGATAACTATTTCCTAAAAATTTAATGGCAGCATTTGATTCTCCTAAAAAGGTCATAGCCACACCTCTGGAAGTGTGCCTACAGCTTTTACTGTTTACCAAATTCAAGATTACCTAATCATCAGAGAACATAGTCTGTGGAGAAACTGTTCAAAGTCTTCTGTTTATGAATACTCTCTCTTCTAAGAAGAAAAACTATGGAACAAAAGATAATAAGACTCACAATTATTCATCAAACGTGAGTTTGCCATTGTTAACTTCCTTCAGGATGATGATAATCCATTTGTTAGAGTAGACTTAGTGATTATTGGATTGCAGTCCATCTCTTTAGAGGCAGCCGTCCAACAAAAAAATGTGTGGTATCTTCTAAAACCCTGTATACACAATGACATTTCAGCATTTAAACATTTTACTACTCTGTTCTGCGATTAAATAAGGGATGAACCGGGGAGTTTCCGACAATCATGTGGGAGTCAGTGAGAGCAAATTGTGTCGAGTAAGGCAGACCATTTCATCCTTTGATTATGTTGTTATTTGATTATTAAAATAGGACATTAGATAAACCATGATCAGTGGATTCCAAGATGTGGGAGGCTATTCTTTTGAAACATCTAAATATCAATTTTGTAGTCAAAATATTTAAATTAATCATGACAGCATGGTTCATGAGCCTGGTTTGGAGCCACCTTAGGGAAGTGGATGATGTTACATGAACTCATTATTTGATTATTTAATTACATAAAACAATGATTATATCATCCATGACACCTGGAATCTGGTGCCACAGGTCATCTAATTACATAATTAATGAATTTAAATTGAAAATCTGTGTTAATCCCCAAAATAATGTAAATATTTGTATAGTTATGTAAACAACAATCCTCCATTCAATGAAGAGACCTCTAAGGCTCCCTCTTGTGGAGATAATTTGCAATATCTTCGCATTTTATGATTCATTGACTCTTGATGATGATGACATCGTTCATGACTGGAGTCTGGCCATGCTTCCCTGCCAGTAAAATGCTACTTCCCCTATTTATTGTGACAGTTAGCTATTACTGACTTATTTAATTCTTTAAATTATGTAAACGACAGACAGTGCCATTAACGATTACAGTTAAGGTGCAAAAATCTGTCAGGGACAAGGTTAGGAAAGTTGTAGACATAGGCAGAGCATTTTCTGAATGATCTATGCACCTCCCAGAGTACGAGGGATGCTGGGTTATTGAGTCCAGGAGGTTGCACAGTTCCATCCGAGAAGTACAAGGACTTTACCAAGGCTGGCACAGTGGTCTGGTTGTTGACTACCTGCTCTTCCTCGACATCTTCACATCGGTTGTGATCTACCATGAGAAGAAGGAGTGGCACTAGGAGGTCGGCACCATTACTGAGACCTGGCAAAAAGATGACGACTCAGAACACGGAAGAACATCTCTCTCTCAGCTATGTTATTGATGCACCTGCTGCAGCCATCTTTTCAGGTGTAATCAACATTGTGGCTACTACTGCTACGCCAGGATTGGGCCCACTATCTCACGTCCTGCCGCACCACAACAGACATTCAGGAGCTTGTGATGAGGTCAGGCCAGCAGAATTCATCAGGCAAGACAGTATGATTATCTGATGATTAACTGGTGGCATTTTAAAAATGCGTGATGACAGCATACAGTTACATACCTAGCAAGTCTGCACAGGAATTGATGATACTAAAAAATGTCAACGGCTTACATATTTAAAGATGTAATTATTAAATTCTTTCATTATATAATCAGTGATCGTGAAGTTTGGCGCCACCGAGTGTGACTCAAGTGTGACAGACCATCTAACTATCTGATTATTTCATTTTCAAATTTGTCTTTTTCTACTCCAGGGAGATTGGAGTCTGTATCCACCTTGTTGGTGTTAAATTGTATCTTGTGAATTCTTTCTTTCTTTCTTTCTTTCTTTCTTTCTTTCTTTCTTTCTGTCTTTCTTCCTTTCTTTATTTAAATCAATGTTGATATCATTTTGTTAACTATCTAGGGGTGAATTATGAGAAACTATCTCTTTATTCATTCATATTTTGTTCAAATCTCTGATTAAGAACTCAATGTCTCTTCAGTATTGAGCAATCATTTAGGCTTCACGCATAAAACACCATCCACTTGTTTAATTTATTCAGTGATCACTGGGGTTTTGAGCCTCCTTTTGGGAGATCGTTGTACCAGACCATCATGTCATCTAATAATACAATTACTTCTTTAACTGTTAAACTAGGAAATTAAGTAATAATTCATCATTTAATTTACGTATTTCAAATACAGGTAACGGTATGGAACATAAGTCTCTTTTGGAGTCAGATTTTGGGAGTTGATGATGGAATATCATCTCATTACTTCATCATTTAGCTATGTAAATAGATCTTTACATCAGCGATATGTTTAAGACTTTGGTGCCATCTCATCAGTGTTAATATAAAAGGCCCACTAATTAATTTTCAATTTATTTTTTTAAAAACATCACTATTCCAGTAAGAGAACAGTCTGACTACTCCATGTTGGATTTAAGTATGCAACACAATGTCATTTTTCAATCATTTTTCATTATATATTAATTATTAAAATCGATGAAGATATTGTTCTTCTTGACTGGAGTCGGGTCAAACCTCCATGGGAGTTAATCACGTGGCATTATTTAATTATCTAAGTACTACTTCCTTGACAATCACTGGATTTGGTTCCATCTTTTGAAAGTTAAATATGGAGGACTATCCAATTATTAACTTATTTGATTGCATAAGAAATGACGGTGTCAGCCGTCATTTGGCTGCTGTGTCATTGACACAGCCGAAGATCGGTACCAGAAGCAATGTCCAGGGCATGGGAGACACTGCCTTTTACAGTGATTACTGATTACACAATAGTAGATTTTTAACAAAGGAATGATTACACGATTAAAAAAAAAAAACTGTACTGTTTCGCATCATCGGTTTCTGAGAGGTTGCAACAGAACTGACCCATGAAGGACACAATAACCACCGATTTTAAAAATGGAATAATTGAATAATCTCCCAGTCAGGGAATCTCATCTAATGAACTCTGTCGGGCTGTTAACATGACACACCACCAACAATAAATAACTCTACATAACCATATTAGAAAGCAGGGTACAGGACTTAATAGAGAACAGTCAATTGAGGAATCCAAAATGACAAAAAGAAACAGAAGACACTGCTCAAAATCCTTAATCATCAGCCTAATGGATATCAAAACAACTCTGAGAAACCCTGGATGAAGCTCCTCTAAATGTAAGAGGATGCAGAGGTGTTAATTTTATTTTCAATAAAGGGGAAGGTATTATGGTAGAGGCGATTAATTGTATTGTTTCCGTTCGAGCAATTAGAAAACTGAAGCATAGAAAACAGGTTAAAAATACTCATCATTGTACTGGAATGGCACAATGATGCTTTCGTTTTCATGCTTATGTCACTATAGGCAAGTTGTAGCTTGAGAGACTGGTAAATATGTAGAACTGAAAAGAAAGAGCCCTGCTATGTTTTTGTGAGAAACTCAGTGAGGCTGTAAGGTTAGTTCATTGGTGGGTATACTCCTTTAAGCATGTGGGAGGGGCACTAGAATGTGACAGAATGTTGGTTCATAAATGTTGACTGGTAACCCTTTTGCATTCTGTATCCTGCTATCATGGGCCAAGGACCAGAGAGCAGCTTCGAGAAAGTGTTACCATGGGACATTACAGTCCCCCAAGGTAACTATCTCCTAAAACTTTTAATGACAACATTTGATTCGACTAAACAAGTCATAGCAACACCTATGGAAGTGTGTCTATAGCTTGTACTGGTTACCAAATTCAAAATTACTTAATCATCAGAGAACGTAGTCTGTGGAGAAACAGTTCAAAGTCTTCAGTTTATGAATACTCTCTCTCCTAAGAAGTCACACTATGGAACAAAAGACACATAAGACTCACAATTATTCATCAAAAGGTGAGTTTGCCATTGATGACTTCCTTCAGGAAGGTGATAATCCATTTGTTAGAGTGTACTTTGTGATTATTGGATTTCAGTCCATCTCTTTTGAGGCAGCCGCCCAACATTAAATATGTGACATCTTCTAAAAACCGTGCATACACAATGGCAGTTCAGCATTTAAACATGTTACTACTCTGCTCTGCAATTAAATAACTGATGAACCTGGGAGTTTCCCACAATCATGTGGGAGTCAACAGAGAGTCAATTGTGTGGAGTATGGCAGACCATTTCATCCTCTGATTATGTTGTTATTTGATTATTAAAATAGGACATTAGATAATCCATGATCAGTGGATTGTGGTGATGCGATGTGGGAGGCAAGTATCATAGACCATCTTAATATCAATTATGTAGTAAAAATATTTAAATTTATCACGACATCATCGTTCATGAGCCTGGTTTGGAGCCGCCTTAGGGAAGTGGATGATGTTACATGTACTCATTATTTGATTATTTAATTAATTAAAAAATTATATCGCCATGAACCTGGAATCGGTGCCACAGACACTCATACATAATTAAGATAAAGACAATCTGGTTAATCCCCAAGATAAGTAAATTGAAGTAGAAACAAGAACCCCACCACAGGCCGGCTACCCTGGGGACGGCAGTACATGTAGATCAGACTCAATGAGGTGCATCCCAGCGGGCGGCGCTCCCGCGAGAATGCCATCCACTATTTATTGTGACAGTTAGCTATTAGTGACTTATTTAATTCTTTAAATTATGTAAACGACAGACAGTGCCATCACCGATTACGGTTAGGGTGCAAAAATCTGTCAGGGACAAGGTTAGGAAAGTTGTAGACATGGGCAGAGCATTTTCTTAATGATCTATGCATCTTCCAGAGTACGAGGGATGCTGGGTGATTGAGTCCTGAAGGTTGCAAGGTGCCCTCTGAGAAGTACAAGGACTTCACCAAGGCCGGCACAGTTGTCTGGCTGTTGACTACCTGTTCTTCCTCCACATCTTCCCATCGGTTGTGATCTACCATGAGAAGAAGGAGTGTCACTAGGAGGTCGGCACCATCACCGAGACCTGGCAAAAGGATGACGACTCAGACCATGGAAGAACATCTGTCTGTCAGCTATTCTATTGATGCCCCTGCTGCAGCCATCTTGTCAGCTGTTATCAACATTGTGGCTACTACTGCTGCGCCAGGATTGGGCCCACTATCTCACGTCCTGCCGCACCACAACAGACATTCAGGCGCTTGTGATGAGGTCAGGACTACAGAATTCATCAGGCAAGACAGTATGATTATCTTATGATTAACTGATGGCATGTTAAAAATGCGTGATGACAGCATACAGTTTCATACCAGGCAAGTCAGCCCAGCAATTGATGATACAAAAAAATGTCATCGGCCTACATATTTAAAGACGTAATTATTAAATTCTTTCATTATATAATCTGTGATCCCTGAAGTTTGGCGCCACCTTGTGTGACTCAAGTGTGACAGACCATCTAACTATCTGATTATTTCATTATTCAAATCTGTCTTTTTCTACTCCAGGGCGAGTGGAGTCTGTATCCACCTTGTTGGTGTTAAATTGTATCTTGTGAATTCTTTCTTTCTTTCTTTATTTCATTGTTTCTTTCTTCATTTCTTTATTTAAATCAATGTTGATATCATTTTGTTATCTCTCTAGGAGGAATTATGAGATACTATCTTTTATTCATTCATTTTGTGGTCAAATCTATGATTAAGAACTCAATGTCTCTTCAGTTTGAGCAATCATTTAGGCTTCACGCATAAAACACCATCCACTTGTTTAATGCTTATTCATTTAATTATGAAATAGGTCATTATGTGTTCTGAGATCACTGGAGTTTTGAGCCTCCTTTGGGGAGACCGTTGTAGCAGACCATCACGTCATCTAATACTACACTTACTTCTTTAACTGTTAAACTAGGAAATTAAGCAATAATTCATTATGTAATTTACGTATTAAAAATACAGGTAATGTTATGGACCATAACTCCCATTTGGAGTCAGATTTTGGGCGTTGATGATGTAATATCATCTCATTACTTCATCATTTAGCTATGTAAATAGATCTTTACATCAGCGATAGGTTTACGACGTTGGTGCCATCTCATCAGTGTTAATATAAAAGGCCCACTAAATAATTTTCAATTTAATTTTTTAAAAACATCTTTATTCCAGTAAGAGATCAGTCTGACTACTCCGTGTGGGATTTAAGTATGCACCACCATGTCATTTTTCAATCATTTTTCATTATATATTAATTATTAAAATCGATGAAGGTGTTGTTCTTCTTGAGTGGAGTTGGGCCAAACCTCCATGGGAGTTAATTACATGGCATTATTGAATTATCTAAGTACTACTTCCTTGACAATCACTGGAGTTTGGTTCCATCATTTGAAAGTGAAATATGGAGGATTATCCAATTATTAACTTATTTCATTGCGTAAATAATGACGGTGTCAACCGTCATTTGGCTGCTGTGGCATTGACACAGCAGGAGATTGGTAGCAGAAGCAGTGGCCAAAGAATGGGAGACACTGCCTTATACAGTGATTACAGATTGCGCAATAGTAGATTTTCAACAATCGAATGAATAAACGATTTAAAAAAAAAAAAAACTGTACTGTTTCGCATCATCAGTTTCTGAGAGGTTGCAACAGAACTGGCCCATGAAGGACACAGTGACCACCGATTTTAAATATGGAATATCTGAATAATCTCCTGATCAGGGAATCTCATCTAATGAACTCTGTCGGGCTGTTAACATGACACACCACCAACAATAAATAACTCTACATAACCATATTAGAAAGCAGGGTACAGGACTTAATAGAGAACAGTCAATTGAGGAATCCAAAATGACAAAAAGAAACAGAAGACACTGCTCAAAATCCTTAATCATCAGCCTAAATCAAATCTAAACAACTCTGAGAAACCATGATATCAAGCTCCTCAAATGTAAGAGGATGTAGAGGAGTTAATTTTATTTTCAATGAAGGTAAAGGATTATGTTAGAGGCGATTAATTGTATTGTTTCCATTCTAGAAATTAGAAAATTGAAGCAGAGAAAACAGGTTTAAAATACACATCATTGTACTTGAATGGCACAATGATGCTTCCATTCTCATGCTTATGTCACTATAGGCAAATTGTAGCTTGAGAGACTGGTATATATGTAGAACTCAAAAGAAAGGGCCCTGCTTTGTTTTTGTGAGAAACTCAGTGAGGCTGTAAGGTTAGTTCATTGGTGGGTTTACTCCTTTAAGTGTGTGGGAGGGGCACTAGGATGTGACAGAATGTTGGTTCATAAATGTTGCCTGGCAACCCTGTTGCATTCCGTATCCTGGTATCAAGGGCCAAGGACCAGAGAGCAGCTTCGAGAAAGTGTTATCATGGGACATTACAGTCTCCCAAGGTAACTATCTCCTAAAACTTTTAATGACAACATTTGATTCGCCTAAACAAGTCATAGCCACACCTCTGGAAGTGTGCATACATCTTGTACTGGTTACCAAATTCAAGATTACCTAATCATGAGAGAAAGTAGTCTGTGGAGAAACAGTTCAAAGTCTTCTGTTTATGAATACTCTCTCTCCTAAGAAGTCACACTATGGAACAAAAGACAAATAAGTCTCACAATTATTCATCAAAAGGTGACTTCCTTCAGGAAGGTGATAATCCATTTGTTAGAGTGTACTTTGTGATTATTCGATTTCAGTCCATCACTTTTGAGGCAGCCGCCCAACATTAAATATGTGACATCTTCTAAAAACCCTGCATACACAATGGCAGTTCAGCATTTAAACATGTTACTACTCTGCTCTGCGATTAAATAACTTATGAACCTGGGAGTTTCCCACAATCATGTGGGAGTCAACAGAGAGTCAATTGTGTGGAGTATGGCAGACCATTTCATCTTCTGATTATGTTGTTATTTGATTATTAAAATAGGACATTAGATAATCCATGATCAGTGGATTGTGGTGATGCAATGTGGGAGGCAAGTATCATAGACCATCTTAATATCAATTATGTAGTTAAAATATTTAAATTTATCACGACATCATCGTTCATGAGCCTGGTTTGGAGCCGCCTTAGGGAAGTGGATGATGTTACATGTACTCATTATTTGATTATTTAATTATTTATAAAATGATCATATCGTCCATGACACCTGGAATCTGGTGCACAGATCATCTAATAACATTATTAATGAATTTAAATTGACAATCTGTGTTAATCCCCAAGATAATGTAAATTTTTGTATAGTTATGTAAACAAGCATCCACCATTCCATGAAGAGACCTGTAAAGCTCCCTCTTGTGGAGATAACGTGCAGTATCTTCATATTGTATGATTCATTGACTCAATTGATGATGATGACATCATTCATGACTGGAGTCTGGCTATGCCTCCCTGCCAGTAGAATGCTACATCCCCTATTTATTGTGACAGTTAGCTATTAGTGACTTATTTAATTCTTTAAATTATGTAAACGACAGACAGTGCCATCACCGATTACGGTTAGGGTGCAAAAATCTGTCAGGGACAAGGTTAGGAAAGTTGTAGACATGGGCAGAGCATTTTCTTAATGATCTATGCATCTTCCAGAGTACGAGGGATGCTGGGTAATTGAGTCCTGAAGGTTGCAAAGTGCCCTCTGAGAAGTACAAGTACTTCACCAAGGCCGGCAAGGTGGTCTGGCTGTTGACTACCTGTTCTTCCTCCACATCTTCTCATCAGTTGTGATCTACCATGAGAAGAAGGAGTGTCACTAGGAGGTCGGCACCATCACCAAGACCTGGCAAAAGGATGACGACTCAGAACACGGAAGAACATCTGTCTCTCAGCTATGCTATTTATGCCCCTGCTGCAGACATCTTGTCAGCTGTTATCAACATATGGTTAGTACTGCTATGCCAGGATTGGGCCCACTATCTCACGTCCTGCCGCACCACAACTGAAATTCAGGCTTTTGTGATGAGGTCATGCCTACAGAATTCATCAGGCAAGACAGTATGATTATCTGACGATTAACTGATGGCATGTTAAAAATGCGTTATGACAGCATACAGTTTTATACCAGGCAAGTAAGCCCAGGAATTGATGATACAAAAAAATGTCATCGGCTTACATATTTAAAGACTTAATTATGAAATTCTTTCATTATATAATCTGTGATCCCTGAAGTTTGGCGCCACCTTGTGTGACTCAAGTGTGACAGACCATCTAACTATCTGATTATTTCATTATTCAAATCTGTCTTTTTCTACTCCAGGGCGAGTGGAGTCTGTATCCACCTTGTTGGTGTTAAATTGTATCTTGTGAATTACTTCTTTCTTTCTTTATTTCATTGTTTCTTTCTTCATTTCTTTATTTAAATCAATGTTGATATTATTTTGTTAACTCTCGAGGGGTGAATTATGAGAAACTATCTCTTTATTCATTCATTTTGTGTTCAAATCTATGATTAAGAATTCAATGTCTCTTCAGTATTGAGCAATCCTTTAGGCTTCACGCATAAAACACCATCCACTTGTTTAATGCTTATTCATTTAATTATGTAAATCGGTCCTTATGTATTCAGTGATCACTGGAGTTTTGAGCCTCCTTTGGGGAGACCGTTGTAGCAGACCATCACGTCATCTAATACTACACTTACTTCTTGAACTGTTAAACTAGGAAATTAAGTAATAATTCATCATGTAATTTACGTATTAAAAATACAGTTAATGTTATGGATCTTATCTCCCGTTTGGAGTCAGATTTTGGGAGTTGATGATGTAATATCACCCCATTACTTCATCATCTAGCTATGTAAATAGATCTTTACATCAGCGATATGTTTACGACTTTGGTGCCATCTCATCAGTGTTAATATAAAAGGCCCACTAAATAATTTTCAATTTAATTTTTTAAAAACATCATTATTCCAGTAAGAGATCAGTCTGACTACTCCGTGTGGGATTTAAATATGCACCACCATGTCATTTTTCAATCATTTTTCATTATATATTAATTATTAAAATCGATGAAGGTGTTGTTCTTCTTGAGTAGAGTTGGGCCAAACCTCCATGGGAATTAATCACGAGGCATTATTTAATTATCTAAGTACTACTTCCTTGACTATCACTGGAGTTTGGATCCATCTTTTGAAAGTGAAATATGGAGGATTATCCAATTATTAACTTATTGGATTGGGTAAATAATGACGGTGTTATCCGTCATTTAGCTGCTGTGGCATTGACACAGCAGGAGATCAGTACCAGAAGCAGTGGGCAAGAATGGGAGACACTGCCTTATACAGTGATTACTGATTACGCAATTGTACATTTTTAACAATCGAATGATTAAACGATTTAAAAAAAAAAACTGTACTGTTTCGCATCATCAGTTTCTGAGAGGTTGCAACAGAACTGGCCCATGAAGGACACAGTGACCACCGATTTTAAAAATGGAATAACTGAATAATCTCCTGATCAGGGAATATCATCTAATGAACTCTGTCAGGCTGTTAACATGACACACCACCAACAATAAATAACTCTAAATAACCATATTAGAAAGCAGGGTACAGGACTTAATAGAGAACAGTCAATTGAGGAATCCATAATGACTGAAAGAAACTGAAGACACTGCTCAAAATCCTTAATCTTCAGCCTAAATCAAATCTAAACAACTCTGAGAAACCATGATATAAAGCTCCTCTAAAGGTAAGAGAATGAAGAAGAGTTTATTTTATTTTCAATAAAGCGAAAAGCATTATGGTAGAGGCCATTAATTCTGTTGTTTCCATTCTAGAAATTAGAAAATTGAAGCATAGAAAACAGGTTTAAAATACTCAACATTGTACTTGAATGGCACAATGATGCTTTCATTTTCGTGCTTATGTCACTACAGGCAAGTTGTAGCTTGAGAGGCTGGTAAATATGTAGAACTCAAAAGAAAGGGCCCTGCTTTGTTTTTGTGAGAAACTCAGTGAGGCTGTAAGGTTAGCTCATCGGTGGGTATACTCCTTTAAGCATGTGGGAGGGGCACTAGAATGTGACAGAATGTTGGTTCATAAATGTTGCCTGGCAACCATGTTGCATTCTGTATCCTGGTATCATGGGCCAAGGACCAGAGAGCAGCTTCGAGAAAGTGTTATCATGGGACATTACAGTCTCCCAAGGTAACTATCTCCTAAAACTTTTAATGACAACATTTGATTCGCCTAAACAAGTCTTAGCCTCACCTCTGGATGTGTGCCTACAGATTTTACTGGTTACCAAATTCAAGATTACCTAATCATCAGAGAACGTAGTCTGTGGAGAAACAGTTCAAAGTCTTCTGTTTATGAATACTCTCTCTCCTAAGAAGTCACACAATGGAACAAAAGACAAATAAAACTAACAATTATTCATCAAAAGGTGAGTTTGCCATTGTTGACTTCCTTCAGGAAGGTGATAATCCATTTAGAGTAGACTTAGGGATTGTTGTATTTCAGTCCTTCTCTTTTGAGGCAGCAGTCCTCCATTAAATAGGTGATATCTTTTAAAAATGCTGCATACACAATGACAGTTCAGCATTTAAACATGTTATTACCCAACTCTGAGATTAAATAAGGGATGAACCTGGGAGTTTCCCACAATCATGTGGGAGTCAACTGAGACTCAATTGTGTGGAGTACGGCAGACCCTTTCATCCTCAGAATTTATTGTTATTTGATTATTAAAATAGGACATTAGATAATCCATGATCAGTGGATTGAGGTGAGGTGATGTGGGAGGCAATTAATATAGACCATCTTAATATCAATTATGTAGTTAAAATATTTAAATTAATCATGACATCATTGTTCATGACCTGGTTTGGAGCCACCTTAGGGAAGTGGATGATGTTACATGAACTCATTATTTGATTATTTAATTATATAAAACAATGATTATATCGTCCATGACACTTGGAATCTGGTGCCACAGATCATCTAATTACATAACTAATGTATTTAAATTGACAATCTGTGTTAATCCCCAAGATAATGTGAATATTTGTATAGTAATGTAAACAACAATCCACCATTCCATGAAGAGGCCTGTAAAGCTCCCTCTTGTGGAGTTAATGTGCAATATCATCATATTTTAGGATTCATTTTTTCAATTGATGATGATGACATCCTTCATGCCTGGATTCTGACCATGCTTCCCTGCCAGTAAAATGCTACATAACCTTTTTATTGTGACAGGTATTACTGACTTATTAAATTCATTAAGTTATGTAAACGACCGACAATGACATCACCCTTTACAGTTAGTGTGCAAATATCTGTCAGGGACAAGGTTAGGAAAGATGTAGACATGGGCAGAGCTTATTCTGAATGATCGATGCATCTCCCAGAGTACGAGGGATGATGGATGATTGAGTCCAGAAGGTTGCATGGTGCCAACCAAGAAGTACAAGGACTTCCCCAAGGCTGACACGGTGGTCTGGGTGTTGACTACCTGCTCTTCCTACACATCTTCACATCGGTTGTGATCTACCATGAGAAGAAGGAGTGGCACTAGCAGGTCGGCACCATCACCGAGACATGGTAAAAGGATGATGACTCAGAACATGGAAGAACATCTCTCTGTCAGCTATGCTGCTGATTCCCCTGCTGCAGCCATCTTTTCAGCTGTTATAAACATTGTGGCTACTACTGCTACGCCAGGATTGGGCCCATTATCTCACGTCCTGCCGCACCACAACAGAGATTCAGGTGCTTGTGATGATGTCAGGCCAACAGAATTCATCAGGCAAGACACTATGATTATCTGTCGATTAACTGATGGCATTGACAGATGCATGATGACAGCATACAGTTTCTTACCTGGCAAGTCTGACCAGGAATTGATGATACGAAAAAAGGTCAATGGCTTACTCATTTAAAGATGTAATTATTAAATTCTTTCATTATATACTCTGTGATCCCTGAAGTTTGGCTCCACCTTGTGTCACACGCAAGTGTGACAGACTATCAAACTATCTGATTGTTATATTATTCAAATCTGTCTTTTTCTACTCCAGGAAGAGTGGAGTCTGGTATCCACCTTGTTGGTGTTAAATTGTATCTTGTGAATTCTTTCTTTGTTTCTTTCTTTCTTTGTTTCTTTCTTCCTTCCTTCCTTTTTTCCTTCCATCCTTCCTTCCTGTCTTTCTTTCTTAATTCCTTCCTTTATTTAAATCTATGTTGATATCATTTTGTTATCTCTCTAGGGGTGAATTATGAGAAACTATCTCTATATTCATTCATTTTTTGTTCAAATCTATGATTAAGAACTCAATGTCTCTTCAGTATTGAGCAGTAATTTAGGCTTCACGCATAAAACACCATCCACTTGTTTAATGTTTATTCATTTAATTATGAAAATCTGTCATTATGTATTCAGTGATCACTGGAGTTTTGAGCCTCCTTAGGGGAGACCGTTGTACCAGTCACGTCATCTAATACTACACTTAGTTCTTTAACTGTTAAACTAGAAAATTAATTAATAATTCATCATTTAAATTACATATTTAAAATACAGGTAATGTTATGGACCATAAGTCCCTTTTGGAGTCAGATTTTGGTAGTTGGTGAGGTAATGTCATCTCATTACTTCACCATTTAGCTATGTAAATAGATGGTTACATCAGCGATATATTTAGGACTTTGGTGCCATCTCATCAATGGTAATATAAAAGGCCCACTAATTAATTATCAATTTAATTTTTCAAATTGCTCATTATTCCAGGAAGAGATCAGTCTGACTACTCCATGTGAGATTTAGGTATGCACCACCATGACATCATTCAATCATTTTTCATTATATATTCATTATTTAAACCGATGAAGATGTTGTTCTTCTTGACTGGAGTCGGGCCATTCCTCCATGGGAGTTAATCACGAGGCATTATTTAATTATCTAAGTACTACTTCCTTGGCAATCACTGGAGTTTGGTCCCATCTTATGAAAGTGAAGTATGGGGGACTATCCAATTATTAACTCATTTGATTGGGTAAGTAATGATGGTGTCATCCGTCATTTGGCTTCTGTAGGATTGACACAGCAGGAGATCGGGACCAGAAGCAGTGCCCAGAAAATGGGGACACTGCCTTATACAGTAATTACTGATTATGTTATAGTAGATTATTAACTATCGAATGATTACACGATTTTAAAAAAACTGGACTTTTTCGCATCATCGGTTTCTGAGAGGTTGCAACAGAACTGACCCATGAAGGACACATGACCACCGCTTTTAAAAATGGAATAACTGAATAATCTCCTGATCAGGGAATCTCATCTAATGAACTCTGTCGGGCTGATAACATGACACACCACCAACAATAAATCACTCTAAATAACCATATTAGAAAGAGGGGTAAAGGACTTCATAGAAAACAGTCAATTATGGAATCCAAAATGACTGAAAGAAACATAAGACACTGCTCAAAATCCTTAATCATCAGCATAATGCAAATCTAAACCACTCTGAGAAACCATGGGTTCAAGCTCCTCTAAAAGTAAGCGAATTAAGAGGAATTTATTTTATTTTCAATAAAGAGAAAAGGATTATTGTAGAGGTGATTAATTCTATTGTTTCCATTCTAGAAAATAGAAAATTGAAGCATAGAAAACAGGTTTCAAATACTCAACATTGTATTGAATGGCACAATGGTGCTTTCGTTTTCATGCTCATGTCACTATAGGCTTGTTGTAGCTTGAGAGACTGGTTAATATGTAGAACTCAAAAGAAAGTACACTGCTTTGCTTTTGTGAAAAACTTGGTGAGGATGTAAGGTTAGTTCATTGGTGGGTATACTCCCCTTAGCATGCGGGAGGGGCACTAGAATGTGACAGAATGTTGGTTCATAAATGTTGCCTGGTACCCCTGCTTGCATTCTGTATCCTGGTAACATCGGCCAAGGACCAGATAGCAGCTTCGAGAAAGTGTTATCATGGGACATGACTGTCTCCCAAGATAACTATTTCCTAAAACTATTCATAACAGCATTTGATTCGCCTAAACAAGTCGTAGCCACACCTCTGGAAGTGTGCCTACAGCTTTTACTGGTTACCAAATTCAAGATTACCTAATCATCAGAGAAGATATTCTGTGGAAAAACAGTACAAGTCTTCCGTTTATGAATACTCTCTCTCCTAAGAAGTGAAACTATGGAATAAAAGATAATACGACTCACAATTATTCATCAAAAGGTGAGTTTGCGATTATTGACTTCCTTCAGGAAGGTGATAATCCATTTGTTAGAGTAGACTTAGGGATTGTTGGATTTCAGTCCATCTCTTTGGAGGCAGCCGTCCAACATTAAATATGTGATATCTTCTAAAATGGCTGTATACACAATGACAGTTCAGCATTTAAACGTGTTACTACCCAACTCTGCGATTAAATAAGGGATGAACCTGGGAGTTTCCCACAATCATGTGGGAGTCAACTGAGACTCAACTGCATGGAGTATGGCAGACCATTTCATCCTCTGATTATATTGTTATTTGATTATTAAAATAGAAAATTTGATCAGTGGACTGTGGTGATGTGATGTGTGAGGCAATTATTATAGACCATCTTAATGTCAATTATGTAGTTAAAATATTTAAATTAATCATGACAGCATCGTTCATGAGCCTGGTTTGGAGGCACCTCAGGGAAGTGGATGATGTTACATGAACTCATCATTTGATTATTTAATTTTATAAAACAATGATTATATCATCCATGACACCTGGAATCTGGTGCCACAGATCATCTAATTACATAATTAATGTATTTAAATTGACAATCTGTGTTAATCCCCAAGAAAATAATGTAAATATTTGTATGGTAATGTAAACAACAATCCACCATTCCATGAAGAGACCTGTAAAGCTCCCTCTTGTGAAGTTAATGGGCAATATCATCACAACTTAAGATTCATTTTTTCAATTGATGATGATGACATCCTTCTTGCATGGATTCTGACCATGCTTCCCTGCCAGTAAAATGCTACATCACCTTTTTATTGTGACAGTTAGGTATTACTGACTTATTAAATTCATTAAGTTATGTAAACGACCGACAATGACATCACCCTTTACGGATAGGGTGCAAATATCTGTCAGGGACAAGGTTAGGAAAGATGTAGACATGGGCAGAGCATTTTCTGAATGATCTATGCATCTCACAAAGTACGAGGGATGCTGGATGATTGAGTCCAGAAGTTTGCACGGTGCCAACCGAGAAGTACAAGGACTTCACCAAGGCCGGCACGGTGGTCTGGGTGTTGACTACCTGCTCTTCCTATACATCTTCACATCGGTTGTGATCTACCATGAGAAGAAGGAGTGGCACTAGCAGGTCGGCACCATCACCGAGACCTGGCAAAAGGATGATGACTCAGAACACGGAAGAGCATCTCTCTCTCAGCTATGCTGGTGATGCCCCTGCTGCAGCCATCTTTTCAACTGTTATCAACATTGTGGCTACTACTGCTACGCCAGGATTGGGCCCATTATCTCACGTCCTGCTGCACCACAACTGAGATTCAGGTGCTTGTGATGATGTCAGGCCAACAGAATTCATCAGGAAAGACAGTGTGATTATCTGAGGATTAACTGATGGCATTTTAAAAATGCGTGACAACAGCATACATTTTCATACCTGGCAAGTCTGCCCAGGAATTGATGAGACAAAAAAAGGTCAACGGCTTTCTTATTTAAAGATGCAATTATTAAATTCTTTCATGATATAATCTGTGATCCCAGAAGTTTGGCGCCACCTTGTGTCACACTTAAGTGTGACAGACGATCTAACTATATGATTATTTCATTATTCAAATCTGTCTTTTTATAATCCAGGAAGAGTGGAGTCTGGGATCCACCTTGTGGGTGTTGAATTGTATCTTGTGAATTCTTTCTTTCTTTCTTTTCTTATTTCATTCTTTCTTTCTCCCTTCCTTTATTTAAATATATGTTGATATCATTTTGTTATCTCTCTAGTGTTGAATTATGAGAAACTATCTCTTTATTCATTCATTTTTTTGTTCAAATCTATGATTAAGAACTCAATGTCTCTTCAGTATTGAGCAGTCATTTAGGCTTCACGCATAAAACACCATCCACTTGTTTAATGTTTATTCATTTAATTATGAAAATATGTCATTATGTATTCAGTGATCACTGGAATTTTGAGCCTCCTTAGGGGAGACTGTTGTACCAGACAGTCACGTCATCTAATACTACACTTAGTTCTTTAACTGTTAAACTAGGAAATTATTTAATAATTCATCATTTAAATTACGTATTTAAAATACAGGAAATCTTATGGACCATAAGTCCCTTTTGGTGTCAGATTTTGGTAGTTGATGATGTAATATCATCTCATTACTTCACCATTTAGCTATGTAAATAGATCTTTACATCAGCGATAGGTTTAGGACTTTGGTGCCATCTCATCAGTGTTAATATAAAAGGCCAACTAATTAATTAACAATTTAATTTTCTAAATTCCTCATTATTCCAGGAAGAGATCAGTCTGACTACTCCATGTGAGATTTAAGTATGCACCACCATGACATCTTTCAATCATTTCTGTGATTGTGATCTACCATGAGAAGAAGGGTTGGCACTAGGAGGTCGGCACCATCACTGAGACCTTGCAAATGGATGACGACTCAGAACAAGGATCATTGAAGATATTACTGAAATTTTCTACAATTTGCAAGATTACATCATATATTTTCTGTTATTTCAGGCTACTTTGGGATAATCATAATATGGAGGATCATTTTCAAACTTCTACAAGACACAGAAGGTAAATTTTCATGTGCAGATTCATGCAAATTTGGCTTTGCAGATATTTTAATGAATCCTGGAAATTTTATTGAAGAGTCACACTTAAAAATTTAAAAGAGATTAAGAAGAGAAACAGTGAAAATAAGTGTACCTAAAGTGATGATTGTCATTTTCTCATAAAACCCTCTAACTCGGTGAAAGATAGCTCTTCTGTGTTTGCAAGGCATTTGTGAAAAATGAGAGGGAATCTATGTCTTAACAGATATCACCCTTTGAATTATAGCACCCGGATAACTATTCTGTAGATATGCCAGTCTATTTAGTTTCATTCTATTCAGATATTTTAAACAGTATACATGTTGCATAGGTTATAATTATATGTCCAAGACCTCCTAAGAAAAAAGTCTATAGTTAAGCAGGCATTTCTTATCTATTTGTGACTTTGCTGTGGATATTGAAAGGGTCAGTTTATGAATGTCAAGAAGGTGTTACAGAGAATACTTAAAGTTGATTTAAAGAAAGTCAAAGTGTGAATGCTATGTGGAAACCTTTTATTTGTTATCTTAGTTTCATAAGCATATCATATGTAGAGCCGTGTAGTTGTGCCCTTACCTTTAATTGCAGCATTCATGATCAAGAGCAAGGGGGATCCCTTAAGTTTGTGATCACCCCACTCTACAAAGTGAGTTTCAGGATAGCTAGGTTTACACAGAGTCATTCTGTATTAGAAAATATAGGGAAAAAAAAGTATTTAGTTTACTCTAAATACAAGTCATGTGAATTTAGAATGTGGAAAGAATCAACATACCTCTCTTATGACAGTGAGAAGAAATGAAAGATATTTAGTAGTCCCCACTTTGAGGATATTTGTTGAGTGTGAAACAACTTTCAAATTTATCAGTATTCCTAAGTCATCTGCAAGATACCATCAATTTACACTGTAGTAAATCCATATGACCGTTGGAATGTGTGAATGCTTCCATTTGTACTGGTATATTTAGCCAATGTAGTATGATTTCTATGATGGAAAAACTGATAAATGGTATAAATATGGCAAAGCTCTGAGTCATTTCAGTTTTTTCAATTATTTGGGAGATTTTATGTAAATAGATGCCATAATTGAGGGCCATTAAATAAAGCTCTTACTCTGAATCCACAGGTATCTTCAATGAAAACAAAACCATACCACATTAGAGAAGCATTATGAATGTAAAACTCAAGATCTGAATCTTGTTTACAATCAGGCCAAATTACAACTTTATTTTATACATGTAGGAAGTTTCTTTAGTTTCATGCATGAGGTAAAGTTTTACATATGCTAATTAACTTTGCAGGAATCAAAGAAGCCTTAAGGGAGCGAATCCTGTGAATATACATAATGAATGTGTGAAAAACTTTGTGGGTTACAGGCATCTTCAATGTCTTGAAAAAATTCATACTGGAGAGAAACCGTATAGAAGTCTAGAGTGTGGTGAATTCTTTGCATGTCACAATTTCCTTCTTCTCAGTGACAGAGCACACATGGTAAAAAAACACCTATGAATGTAGTCAATGTGGTAAAACATTTGCAAGACATACTATGCTTAAAAGACATATTAAAAAATATACTGGAGGGAAAACACAAGACTATAATCAATGTGGTAAATGTTTTTCACAATACAGTCATATAGTATGTCATAAAGGAAAACATATTGGAGAGAAACCCTATGTATGTAACCAATGTGGTAGGGCATTTTCACAAGTTAGTATGCAACAATCTCATCATAGAACACATACTGGAGAGGAACCCTATATATGTAATCAATGTGGTAAAGCTTTTTCATGATACAACAACCTGGTACATCATAAACAAACACATACTGGAGAGATACCCTACGAATGTAGTCAATGTAGTAAAGCTTTCACAACATATGATGTGTTTAAGTCATATAAGAACACATACTGGAGAGATACCTTATGGATGCCATGATTGTGTTAAAGACTTTGCTTACCCCAGCACTCTCGTAAGTCATAAAAGAATGTATACTTGAAAGATACTGAATGTATCTCATGTGGTAAAGCCTCTCTATGTATCATCAGTCTTTATAATAAAAAAAATCATAGTGCATAAAAACACTATACTTGTATTCATTGTTGTAATGCTGTGCACTTTGCTTATCCGAATAATCTTTGTGAGCCTAAGAAAACCCTTATGAGAAGGAGTTGTCCTAGAAAGGGTGTGGTATGATCTTTATTCAATACACATTGTCCTCCATAGTTTTCTGGAGAGAAAAATATCTGACACGTGTGAACAATCAGTTCAAGCACTACAATGTCTCTGTTTTGTTCTCACTTGCAAATTCATGGGGAAAAAAGTCCTGATTATTCACTGGTAAGGTTACCATGTTTCATGGTAACACTTGACTTGATTTTCATAAAAACCTCATTCAGATGGATTGCTATCTCTAAGCCCAGTCCTTCATCTTACTTTCTTTTACATGAAATAATTTATGTTACAGGAAAACTTTGAAGACTTTAAGACCCTCAACACAATAGTTACAGGATTGAGTACTCATTAGAGAAAAATATTCAAATATGGAAATCTGTTTAGAGATTTGATTTAATTTTAATTATGTGATGTCAGCGTGTTAGTTTGTGGTTGTTCATGGTTTCTCACAAGAATGTTACACCCTTGAGTATTCCTGTAGGAGGAACTACAGTATGTTCTCAGAAAACTGATATAGGTCATGGCAATGAACTTGCCATAATTTTGTTCATCCACGTTTCTATACTTGTACGTATTTTAAATCCTGTTTTATCATCTTGATATCAGGTGATAGGGAAGAAATCATGGAAGACGAAACCTACATCAGGTAAATAGTTCTGTGATCATATTAGATATCATACTTGACTTTAGTCTTTTTTTTTTTTTTTCTTAGTTATGAATGCCCATCCTTAGCTTGGTTTGTTTCTTTCACGTTTTTTTTTTTTTATTTTATATAACTAAGTCCATTTAAATGAAAACAAACATTTATAGACAATATTTGGGAATTTGGGTGTTGTTATTTCCAAACTACTTCCTGCTGGTAAGGGGCGCTGTCATCGGGAATTCGAAGGAGATTCAGAAATCCTGGCTGTAGTCTGTCAGACTGCTTTGTACAGCTGTTTTGAATGTAGGATCACCTGGTAATGTGTTTCAGGTGGTCTGGCTTGATCAAACCACATTAGTCTGGAAAGAATCCACATCTTTTCATTTTCTGTGGAAACAAAAAATAGAAATCCTTTTCGCCAGTAACTTGTCCTCCAACTTAAATATTGGAGTCAAAGCATTTTTTTTAATTTAATTTATTATTTTACATGTCGATCCCAGTTCCCACTCCCTCCCTCCCTTCCAACCTCACTCACTCCATCCCTCCTTCCCTACCTTTTACCTTCTCTGCCCTCTCACATGCACTCTAACCACCCTCCCCTCCACAATTCCATATGTAGGGGAATGTCATCCAGAAGGGGTCATGTAGGTCAGACAGGTCATGTGAATTAGAGACTAGGGCTTCTCTCCTGTCTCTAGAATATGGCAGTTATCCCTCCATGGGGGGTGTGTTTGCAAAGTCTTTTTGTGGTCCAGGAATACTTCCTGGCTCCACTGTCTGAGGTCCTTTAGACTGCTCAGTCCTTCTGGCCTAAGACAGTCCCATACTGGCTTCCCAGCTATCAGTCTTGTGGCCCGTTAGCTCCTCCTTGTTCAGGTAAGCTGTCTCTATGTGTTTGTGCCACCTGATCTTGTCCTCTCCCTCTGTATCTGAGTTCTACTTTGGCTCAGTGTTTATGTATGGGTGTTTGCTTCTTTTTCCAACAGGCATTAGTTGAGGGCTCCATGGGGAAGTTAGTTGTTGATCTCACTCTCTGGGAAGGGCATTTATGATAGCTTTTCCACAGAAGCTCAAATTGTTAGTTAGCAGCAGTCTTGTAGTTTTCTAGACCTTTCTTTGTGTTCATTTTTATCTTCAAACCAATATTGGCTCCCTCTTTTATGTTCTCTCTCTCTGTCTCTGTCTCTGTCTCTCTCTCTCTCTTTCCTGTCTTCTATTCCTAACCAGGCTCAATCTTCCTGGCTGCACATGTTTTCCTTTCCTCCCCCTCATTTTCTCCTACTTCTCTCTCCATTCGCTGCCCACTCCCACTTCCCCTGAGCTTGGGGGACTTGTCCCTTCCCTGTTCTGTGAGGGACTTTACATGAAACTATTAGAATACACCTTGTATCCTAGTTCGTCTTGTGGAGTGAATTATAGGCTGGTGATCCTTTAATCTAGGTCTAAAATCCATATATGAGTGAGTACATACTCTGTTCCTCTTTTTGTGACTAGTTACCTCATTCAGGATGGTTTCTTCAAGTGCCATCCACTTGCCTGTGTATTTCAAGATACCATTTTTCTTTTGTCTGCAGAATAGTATTCCATTGTGTAGATGTGCCACATCTTCATTTGAGGGGCATCTAGGTTGCTTCCAGGTTCTTGCTATTACAAATAGTGCTGCTATGAACATAGTTGAACAGATGTCTTTGTTGCATGGATGTGAATCCTTTGGGTATATGCCTAAGAGGGGGATTGCCATGTCCTGTGGTAAACTATGTTTATCCTACCTATGCAAAAGCATGGGAGATCTTTTCATTTTCTGGTATCTTCTTTAATTTCTTTCTTTAGAGCCACAAAGTTCTTATTATTAAATCTTTTACTTGTTTGGTAAGCGTTATACCAAGATAGTTTATATTGCTTGTGGTCTTGTGGCTATTGTAAAGAGTGATGTTTCTCTGATTTCTTTCTCTGTAGGGCTGCTGATTTTTTTGAGTTTATCTTGTATTCTGCTAGTTTGCTGAAGGTGTTTATCAGCTGTAGGAGCTCTCTGGTAGAGTTTATTGGGTCACTTATGTAAACTATCATATCATCTGCAAATAGAGACAGTTTGACTTCTTCCTTTCCAATTTTGATCCCCTTGATTTCCCTTTGTTGTCTTATAGCATTAGCTAGAACTTCTAGTATAATATTGAAGAGATATGGAGAGAGAGGGCAGCCTTGTCTTGTTCCTGATTTTAGAGGAATTGGCTTAAGTTTTTCTCCATTCAGTTTGATGTTGGCAGTAGGTTTGCTGTATATTGCTCTTATTAGGTTTAGGTATGCTCATGTTATACCTGAACTCTCCAAGTCCATTACCAAAAAATATCCAGGGCCAGCTCGATTCAGTGCAGAATTCTACCAGACATTCAAGGAAGAACTATTACCACTACTCCTCAAAGTGTTTCACAGGATAGAAACAGACGGTTGTTTTATGGCCAAACTCTTTTTATGAGGCCACAATAGCCTTGGTACCCAAGCCTCACAAAGCACAACTAAGAAAGAAAACTACAGACAAATATCCCTGATGAAAATCGATGCAAAAATCCTCAATAAAATACTGGCAAACCGAATTCAAGAATACATCAGAGAAATCATCCACCAGAGAAATCATCCACCATGACCAAGTAGGATTCATCCCTGGAATGCATGGATGGTTTACCATATGAAAATCTATCAACGTGATCCACCATTTAAACAAACAGAAAAAGAAAAACCATATGATTATCTCCCTAGATGCAGAAAATCCTTCGACAAAATTCAACACCCTTTCATGATAAATGTCTTGGAGAGGTCAGGGATAACAGGAACATACCTAAACATAATAAGAGCAATTGACTTTAGTCTTAATAATTAAAATTGATTCATGTGGAGATCATCTCTTAGTAAGTTCACTAGACCCAAGACAAATGATATATTAGATAGTATTGGGGAACAACTTACATGGATGATAATAAAGAACTGTGGAGATGTTCCAGCTTAGAAGGATGCAGTCCCTGCTCTTCTGAATTGATCTGCAACATAGTAGAGAGAAGTGAGAGACAGAAATGTGGAAAGGGAATGAGAAATAAATGGTGGGAGAGTGAGAGAGTTACAGACAGATTGTGAACGAGAGAAGTGTACCCCAGGGTCCTCCTCCTTCTGTTCATATACACAGAATCAAAGGCACTACATAAGAAATAACTTCATGAGATGATCTGAGCAGAAAACCTGGATTTACAAGAACACTCTCCCCTCTAAATGGTGGGTCCACTAGAGGTTCTAAGTGGTTCTTACAGCCTAAGTGACAGGACCAGGCAAGCAGAAGATACACAGCTGCTTGAGAGTGGGATTTGTAACATGGTAACCAAATAATCCCACCATTTTTATACACATAGAAGCCCACAGGGCTTTCACCTAAATTACCCTGAGACCCTGAGTGTGGGGGCATTGGTCTGAGTCTGGCTTCTTTTTGCTGGCAAGGGACAATGTGGGGTGGAGTTTTCAGGTATTGGTAGACTCAGCAGGAGATGTGTGTTGAGAAGTTTTCTCTTAGCTGCAAGTCTGGAGACCTTAGGCATCTGTACCTTGAGTAGGTGGATAACGAGGGTTGAGTGAAGCTTCAGCCATAATAGTGAGTTGCAGGTAGCACCATTCCTTTCCCCAACCTCAGTATACCTAATGCAAACCCTCATGTGAATTCACCTCAGTTCAGTCTCTGCCCATAAAAAGCTGCCATTAGAGTCTCGACCAGGATGTGGAGCAAATGCAAAGGCATCCACTTTTAGATCCATCACCTGATTCCTTGTTTCCTATTCTCCAGGGAAACCCAGGACAGTTATGCTCTGATTAAGTATGGATTCATTATTTCAGTATTATTGAAGCATTGCATCAGGAACTCTGGGTTACAATTTTCCTTGCCACTAAACAGGACTTTTAAGTGCATGCAGGGAGGCTTTGCTCTTGTGCTCCTGCCCACACAGCAGAACTAATACAGTATTCTTGTTCGTCCCTGGATTCGTTGATCTCAGATTTCACCCCAATCAAATAGCCCAGCCCTCCAGATATGAGAGAGTGTTTCCATTGTTTCAATTGATGTTCTCACTGCTTTCAATTAGTCACTCAAGCTCTCTAAAAAGCTTACACCTTTGGAGGTGCCTACCTGCCTCCAATTCCTTTCCACCACTACTCTCTGGAATATACTCCCAGACACATCTCTGAAGGTCTTTGTCTCTGTCCTCCATAATGTAGGAATGAGCTGCTGAGTCAGATGATTGGTTTCAGCTTGCATCTCTCTCACTGTTAGCACCAGGAGACACAGAAGATGGAATGAGCTCCTGACACAGCAGTTGCTGCTGGCAGTTTAGGAATTAAGCTCATACCTACTTTGCAGCCAATCTGGTGTTTGACTTGGTGTCATTACTTATTGGAAAAATCAATGGCGATGTTTGTTTACTAGATGCAACAGCTTGTTAGCCTCTAATCAACCTGCAAGACTCAGGCATTATGGTAGCATGACTCTGTTACATGGGAGAGTGCACTGTAGAATTTTCTCTGCTCAGCCTAGAGTTCCATGAATACTAGTGTGACCACAGCAACCAAGACCACTATAAAGACAGATTTTTGCCCACTTACACTCCCTCCCTCTTCTCTCTTTCAGGCTCTTTGTTCTCTTGCTACTATTTCTGCTCTCTCCCCTCTCATCTCTTTGTGCTCCTGTCTCCCCATTCTCTCCTGTCACCTGTCTATGTGTCTGTTTCTCTTTATCTCTTTTTTTTGTTTGATTCCATCTCTTTCCCCATTGTCATGAGATATCCACCCTACTGGTACCCAAAGATAACTGAGTAGACATCACTGAATTTACATAGTAGTGGTTTAGCTGTAATGTGGGGCAACATATTTCTCCATTATATCTGTCTTTGTTAAAAGTCAATTGTTATTAGGAGGATTCAACTCTTTGCCTGACTGATATCAAAAATGCTGACCTGAATTTTAATTTTTCATTTACTTCTTTTGTTGATGCCATGGCCGATCGGGAACTCCTGGGTATAAAGTGGCCTACTTAACTGTTTCAATCTCTGTTGTAGCTGGGATTGCTGGATCATTATTAGAGGTACCCCACTACCAAGTTGTAAGGTGAACATGTTAAACAGGATGACACTAATCATATGCATGTCATGGTTGGGTTTCATTTTTTTCTTCAATGTTTTAGAGGATTTTCCTCTACGGGAGTGTGTATGTATCTTATATATGCCTTTGTGTTTAAAGATGCCCTTGCAGCTTTACTTTTTCAGTCAGAAAATACTCACCAATTTGAAATATTTTTATTTTTTCAAAGTATGTAGGTTACTGTTTGCTAAATTCTAGTGACTAACTATAGGTATCAAAGATGATACGGTTATGATTAGTTTGTTTGTTTGTTTTTGCAATGTTTGTGTCTTTCTGTGGATGTTTTCCTTCCATACACAAGATTTCTTATAGTGAACACTCATTTGCACTCTCTATTAGCAAAAGAGGACCTTGCAGGCCTGATAATTCTGCCTTTACCAATTAAGTTCTGGGGGGGGCAAGTATGTTTTACTTAGCCTCTTACCCTCATTATGTTTTTTAATTTGTATTAGAAAGAGACTTTCTATTTTGCTTAGCCCGGATTCAAAATCTGGCTGTCTCACCATATTACCCATCTGAGTCCTGGATTCACAGTCAGTTTGAGCCTGTGAAAATTATGCTGTTTGACCAAGGTTATGTACAAGGAAGAGAATTGGGTAAATTCCTCCAAAGTGAAACTCAGTCTGTTTTATGTAATAATTTAATTATCAAAAGAGTTGGAAAAGTCTGTAGGCTGGAAAATTTACCCTAGGGTCTATAGCTGTGCAGCCTGTTCCCATTCTTAGTATCTGGAAATCTGATTACACAGTATGGATTGTCCCCTATGTGCAGAGTTCTTACCTGTTCCACACCTTGGAGTTAACCCCCGTGGTATCATGCCTAATATTATCTGGCAGATGGATGTTACTCATGTTCCTTCATTTGGCCAACTACAATTTGTACATGTATCTGTGGATATCCATTCTCATCTCATATTTGCCTCTACTCATACTGGAGATAGGCTTAAGGATGTTAAGAGCCATTGTTTACAAGCCTTTGCTTATATGAAAATGCCCAGACAATTAAAAACTGATAATGGTCCTGCTTATACTAGTCAGGGTTTTAATTATTTTTGCAATGATTCCATTTCTCTGGGCAATAAAACATAGAACAGGAAAAAAGGCTTGGCCAGATCCATAAGAGTCAAAAAGAGATAAAAATAAAATTATAATAATGAAAGATAACATAAAAGGAGAGCTGGCGTACCCCTCATAATCCGAATAAGGACCCAACAGTTAAGAGAGCAGAAGTTGCAGAAATGCTCAGGGGAAATCACCAATGTAAGAACTTACACTCAGGAATTAAATAAATAAGATGTTCACTTAAGGCATGTACCTCTGAGTAAGAGTCACTGATCAGAGAAAAATGAAAAAGAAAAACAGAAAAGGAGAGATTTTTCTATGCTAGTGATGTCTGAGAAAATCAGAGAAAGAGACTACAGGTAATGTAAAAAGATATAGAGGTTCAAAGAAAAGTCGTAAAAAAGTAAGAACAAGATGGAAACTGTTTGCTGTGGGCTCTCAATCTCCAAATATAAAATTAAGATTAGTAATATGAGTTAAAAATTTTGACCATACTAGGTTAATTGTTTAAAATTTTCTGTTTATTTCTCTCAGGAAAAATCTATGTACTTGGTAAAAAGGTCTATCTGTGTTTCCTGTTAGAAACCTATTTTATTATAAGAATATAGCTAAAACAAAAATGGTTTAAATGTTTTTGCTATCTAATGCTAACAGCCCTCAGCTCAAAATTTACCTCTGAGTGCTGGTCATTAAATTCAGATTATCAGAAAATCAGATGTCTTTTTGATGTAGATGACATTAATACTGTTCTATGTCTAAAGCTGTTAAAAATTGAAACTAGTTAAAAAGTTACATTTATTAACACTGGAAATTAACATAAATTAGCATGCACCAAGGTAACAATAGATTTAAAGGCATAAAGTGTGCTTAAATTGGACATCACAAAAAGAAATTACAGGAAGTTGAATTGTTGTATAAAACAGTTTTTAAATGTTTAAATTCAGAAGGTTACGTCATATGTGTGCATTTTTTACATTGTTAATGTATTACTTAAATCAAAGTGCTGAAATTGAAGATCAAAGCCATACAGTGTATGTACTAACCAAAAGTGGAGATGCTCATTTTTTTATGACACAGAAGGCAATCCGTCCTTGTTTTTGCTAAATTTTGTAAGCGTAAGTTATTTAGATAAACTGAGTCACATAGCTGTTTTATGTTTCCTTAAAGGAGTTTGAAATAAAAATCAGTATTTTTAACGCTAAATGTGACAATGCAAAGTTCTAGTTTTATAAAAGCTGGTAACCTATTATAAAAGGTTAAGAAACACAAGTTACCGGCAATCCTTATAGATTAACTGTTGGTTATAGTCAAACTAAGTCTTAATGATTAATAACAGGAATAAACCTCACTATGTCTCCTATACATGTTGTAAAATGTAAGCGTAAAGCAAGTAACTTACATCCAAGTCATCTATTAAGATCTACTGAGAAAGACTTCTAATACTACAGAGATCTTTAGAATAAGGCATTTAAATGTTAACTAAAAAGCTGTAATAACATCAAACAAAGATTACAGAACCTAACAATGACCCAAGGTCTCTAAAGAACATTGTGGGGCAGCATGAATTGTCATGACATGGACTGGGGAGCATGATGCTCAAACACAATGCCTGATGCTAGATAGGACCCAGCTCAGACTGTGTTGTAAGGTACTGGAAAGTTGTCTGTGCCACCTTTGCCTAGACAAAATAATGTCACACTTTTCCAAGTCCTAGTTACACAGAGAAAAACAACAAACAAGTAACAAAAAATAAGCCAACCAAAAAAATCTCTCACATTATGTACTTGGTGAAAAACTCCCCTCAATGCCATAGACAATTGGTTATGGTAGGAATATAGGGAATGGTCCCTGCTGTTTTATTTAAGGCATTCAAAAGTTACATAAAATTTATCCTTCTCAGATCTCTGATACGACTGATGGCTTGGCTAAACAAAACTTTGTGAGATTGACAATATTAGGTGGCCTTAATATGGCTCCTAAATAAGGATCTAAAAATATAAAGACATAAAACTCCTTTTAGAACAATTATTTGTTAATTATGCATACAGTGTTCTGCCTGCATATATCTGCAGGTCCAAAGAGGGTATCAGATCTCATAGATGTTTTTGAGCCACAATGTAATTGTTGGGAATTGAACTCAGGACTTCTAGAAGAGCAGCCAGTACTCTTAATCTCTGTTGTGGTGCTGGAGGATCTGAGATAATGGGCCCATTCCTGGCTTAGAAGTAGTAACCAAGATGTTGATATCAGCTGAAGAGAAGGCAGCAGCTGGGGCAAAACCAGCACACCTGAGAGATATTCTTCCGTGTTCTGGGTCGTCATACTCTTGCCAGATCTCGGAGATGGTGCTGACCTCCTAGTGCCACTACTTCTTCTCATGGTAGATCACAACCAATGTGAAGATGTGGAGGAACAGCATGTAGTCAACAGTCAGACCACCATGACAGCCTTGGTGAAGTCCTTGTACTTCTCAGAGGGCAACGTGCAACCTTCAGGACTCAATCATCCAGCATCCCTCGTACTCTGGGAGATGCATAGATCATTCAGAAAATGCTCTGCCCATGTCTACAAATTTCCTAAACTTGTCCCTGACAGATATTTGCACCCTAACTGTATTCGGTGATGGCACTGTCTGTCGTTTACATAATTTAAAGAATTAAACAAGTCAGTAATAGCTAACTGACACAATAAATAGGGGATGTAGCATTTTACTGGCAGGGAAGCATGGCCAGATGCCACTCATGAAGGATGTCATCATCATCAATTTAGTCAATGAATCATAAAATGTGATGATATTGCACATTAACTCCACAAGAGGGAGCTTTACAGGTCTCTTCATGGAATGGAGGATTGTCGTTTACATAACTATACTAATATTTACATTATCTTGGCATTAACACAGATTATTAATTTAAATACATTATTTATGTAATTTGATGATCTGTGGCACCGGATTCCAGGTGTCATGGACGATATAATCATTGTTTTATATAATTAAATAATCAAGAAATGAGTTCATGTATCATCATCCACTTCCCTAAGGTGGCTCCAAACCAGGCTCCTGAACAATGCTGTTGTGATTAATTTAAATATTTTAACTACATAATTGATATTGAGTTTGTCTATAATAATTACCTCCTACATCGCGTCACCACAATCCACTGATCATGGATTATCTAATGTCTTATTTTAATAATCAAATAAAAACATAGAGGATGAAATGGTCTGGCATATTCGACACCATTGTCTCTCAGTTGACTCCCACATGATTGTGGGAAACTCCCAGTTTCATCCCTTATTTAATTGCAGAGCAGAGTAGTAACATGTTTTAATGCTGAACTGTCATTGTGTATGCAGGGTTTTAAGAAGATATCACATATTTAACGTTGGACTGCTGACTCAAAAGTGATGGACTGAAATCCAATAATCACTAACTCTACTCTAACAAATGGATTATCTCCTTCCTGAAGGAAGTCAGGAAGGGCAAACTCACCTTGTGATGAGTAATTGTGAGTCTTATTATCTTTTGTTCCATAGGTTTACTTCTTAGGAGAGAGAGTATTCATAAACAGAAGACTTTGAACTGTTTCTCCACACACTGTTTTCTGTGATGATTAGGTAATCTTGAATTTGGTAACCAGAAATAGCTGTAGGCATACTTCCACGTGTTTGGCTATGAATTGTTTTGGCGAATCAAATGCTGTCATTAAAAGTTTTAGGAGATAGTTATCTTGGGAGATTGTGTTTTCCCATGACAACACTTTCTCGAAGCTGCTCTCTGATCCTTGGCCCATGATAGCAGGATACAGCATGCAAGCAGGGTTGCCAGGCAACATTAATGAACGAACATTCTGTTACATTCTAGTGCCCCACCCATATGATAGAGGAGTATTACCACCAAAGAACTAACTTTACAGCCTCACTGATATTCTAACAAAAATAAAGCATGGCTCTGTCTTTGGAGTTCTACATATTTACCAGGCTCTCAAGCTACAACATGCCTATAGTGACATAAGCATGAAAACGAAAGCATCATTGTGCCATTCAAGTATAATGATGAGTATTTTAAACCTGTTTTCTATGCTTCAATTTTCTATATCTACAACAGAAACAATACAATTAATCGCCTCTACCATAAACATTTTCTCTTTATTGAAAATAAAATAAACTCCTCTTCATTCTCTTACGTTTAGAGGAGCTTGATCCCAGGGTTTCTCAGTTGTTTAGATTTGCATTAGGCTGATGATTAAGGATTTTGAGCAGTGTTTTATAATTCTTTCAGTCATTTTGGATTCCTCAATTGACTGTTCTCTATTAAGTCCTGTACCCCGCTTTCTAGAATGGTTCTTTAGAGTGATTCATTGTTGTTGTTGTGTCATGTTATCAGCCCGACAGTATTCATTAGATGAGATTCCCTGATCAGGATATCATACAGTTATTCCATTTTTAAAATCAGTGGTCACTGTGTCCTTCATGGGTCAGTTCCGTTGCAACCTCTCAGAAACTGATGAAGCGAAACAGTACACTTTTTTTAAATCGTGTAATCATTTGATTGTTAAAAATCTACTATTATGTAATCAGTAATCACTGTATAAGGCAGTGTCCCCCATTCTCTGGGCACTGCTCCTGGTACCGATATCCTGCTGTGTAGATCCCACAGCAGCCAAATGACAGATGACACCATCATTACTTACGCAGTCAAATAAGTTAATAATTGGATAGTCCTGCATACTTAACTTTCAGAAGATGGACCCAAACTCCAGTGAATATCAAGGAAGTATTACTTAGATAATTAAATAATGCCACATGATTAACTCCCATGCAGGAATGGCCCGACTCCAGTCAAGAAGAACAACGTCTTCATTCATTTAAATAATTAATATATAATGAAAAATGATTGAATAATGTCATGGTGGTGCATACTTAAATCCCACATGGAGTAGTGATACTGATCTCTTTCTGGAATAATTATGTTTTTAAAAAATTAAATTGATAATTAATTAGTGGGCCTTTTATATGAACACTGACAAGATGGCACCAAAGTCCTAACCCTATTGCTGATGTAAAGATCTATTTACATAGCTAAATGATGAAGTAATGGGGTGATATTACATCATCAACTCCCAAAATCTGACTCCAAAAAGGACTTTTGGTGCATAACATTACCTGTAAGATGCTGTTCCAAACAGGAGTACCTTCTGTGTAATGGTTTGGAGACAAATATCTGGAAAATCATGAACAACAAATGTGTATCTAGGATTGAAAATTCTAACAGGACTGGTCAGCATACACTTCTCTTTGTGTGTTTTAGAGGCAGTACTACCTCAGTTAAATTCTACTTCATGAGATATAATATCTCAAAAGCATTTGTGAGTCGTTTGTGTTACAAATTCTACTCTTGTAGATCACTGCTCAATAGTGAAGTGCTACCCTTACATTAGATGCCTTTTACAACCTGCAGAAAATTAACAATACATGGATCTTACACATAAAATTAAAATGCAAATGGCTGAACTTCTAAAAGGTACTTAACTAAAAGGCCTCTGGAAGTTTGTTGCCTTGCTTTCAGTGGGTGCACCTGAAGTATGTAGAAGTTGACTTAAAAAAGGTTTCCATAGACACCTCCCTGCTCACAGTACTCAAAGCAGATACAGCCCACACAATAGTTATTTGGTGGATTGCCTCTAGCTTCTGGGTATTTCAAGAAGTACATGAGAATTCAGGGGACAGGTTGTCTCCTTGCAGCTTCCCAGCCAGATCCAGGGAATATCCACCACACTGGATCCATCACCTCATTATGTCCCT
This sequence comes from Phodopus roborovskii, assembly GCF_943737965.1. Classification (NCBI taxonomy): domain Eukaryota; kingdom Metazoa; phylum Chordata; class Mammalia; order Rodentia; family Cricetidae; genus Phodopus; species Phodopus roborovskii. The sequence goes on from NW_026125557.1 coordinate 210,300, forward strand.
CCACTGATCTGAGGACGGCAGGCCCTCACTCACCATGCTGTGGTTTTCCAGTTTGCCCTTCCTCAAAGCACATAACTAAAAAGCACTGGCTGCAGTTTCTCTTCAAATCCAGACCAGAAGGGCCCTTCACTTCTTTTGACAGGCAGGTCACAAAGGGGCCTGATTAGCTATTAAGGCCTGAGTGATAAAAGCAACTCCCAGGTGGTTGCAGAGTGCTTAAGGACTAATTGCAATGGTTACTGATTGCCTTCTAGCACTAAGAATTTTCTACATCAGCAGTGATGTGAATTTCTATAGCAATTGTCCTATAGCTGAACTGTGCTATCATTCTGTAGTACACAGGCATTCACCTTTCTTCCTCCTAGACAGAGTGTTTCTAGCTAAATTTACTTACTTAAATGGATTGAGTGATTCTTGCTGAAAAAGTTGGAAGGGAGCTCCAAATATTTGTTAACTACCATAAAGAGATTTAGGAATGCAAAATGTGTTATTTGTTATTTGGTTAAACACTGAGTTTATTGAACTAAATTTGCTTTTTACCTGTTTGTCACAGGAACTTCAGATAATCAAGAAAGAAAAGCAGGGACCACATCTCAAAAAAAGATAAATGATATTTCTCGTGGTAGAATGCCAGATGATGGCTCCATGAATGTCGAATTTTATCCCTGAAATTCAGAGCAAACACTTGGCAAAGGCATCATAATGAGAAAAGTAGTCTTCATGGAAAATTGAATATTTACAGAGAAATACATGTTCTGTAAGCATATAAAAAATAAAACAAAATAAAAACCAACTGCAGTAATCAAGGTTGTCTGCATGAAAAGGAATATAGGATGAAACTCTCCATATATGTAAAAAGTGGATATATTACGATGTCTCACAAGCTGTGATATATTTAGTACATCAATGGTTGCCTGCCAATGGGAATCTGAAGAGTACAGCAGTTTTTTAGTTTATCAGGATGGATGTGTCAGCTGGTCATTATACATCAAAATTCCAAAAAAGTAGGCTCTAATGGTAGTGAAGGAAGAAACTTGGTACCAAGAGCTAGGGTAAGTAGCCAAAGAGGGAAAGCTTCCTCCTTCAATACCACTTATACATGTAGGCTACCACCAGAAGGTTGATCTGTTCCTTTATGTGACTTTGTTCTGTTTTGTTTTTTCTTTTCAAAACATGGTTTTTCAGTGCAGGACTTAAACTCATTCTGTGGATTTGGCTGGCCTTAACCTAAGCAAAATCAGGCAGCCTCCTGTGTCCTAGGATTAAACATTTGCACTGCCACCAAGCAGTTAAAGGTAGATCTTATCATCTGTTTGCATACAAGGCCTCTGTATGGCTTTGGCAGCCCTGGAATATATTCTGCCAGTCTGAAGTTTCTCAACTCCTACATGGGAATCCATTCCAACTTGTAATTAGTTCAAAGTGCTCCAATAACTCCTATTGTCCTTAAGATATTATCTTTCCTGCTACAGGACACCTGTGCCTTGATGATGAATATCTCCTATCTAAATAGCAATGATTTGGGAGTAGACAGGTTAACCACCCAGAAGTAAGGGAGAAAGTGCAGCAATGGGGTGCCTGAAGGCACATAGTATGTGCAATTATGGAGTGCCTTTAGCATTAGTGGAAGCAATTTCTATTTTCCCTTTATACATATTAATAGATGTCCCCTTCCATTGCCGCACCTTTGTTTGACTACTTCAGTTTGGTGTATGAATAAAATGGAGCTTTCAGTATTGACTGAATCTGCCTGCCTGGCATCATATTATGTCTCTGTCTTCCTTTCATCAATGATAGCTTGTCTTCCAATTGTCCACACTCAGTGACTGAGGAATGGACATGGGACTGAGCTGCTGTTTCTGATTACAGTCCTACAAACTCCAGTCCACAACACTTTGTTCCACACATCCTGGAGAATTGAGTTTGATATGCAACTTAAAAATGCTGGAACTCACTCAGGCAGCATGAGCAACCCCTTGGCATATGCCATTATTCCACAACATAGCTTATTGTGCTGTGGATGTGAATATAAGTAATTATTACTTCAAATTCCATTCTTCTTCATGTTCTCACTATTTGCCCATGGGTTCTTCAACTTGAAATACTGCCTTCGAAATGGTTTGTGCAAAGATGCTATAAAATACCATAGCAAAGACATTTTTACCAGAAAAAGAAACAGAACAAATTCTGTTGTATATGTGTGTCTGTAAATTGATTACCAGTTTTTAGACAATGATATTTGTTTGGAGATCATAAGTCAACTTTGTGGGGTCCACTTTTAGCCTACCACCACGGCAACTTAGAAAATTCTCATTTTCCAGGGAATCACATTGTAGAAAATGTCTTGAGTCTTGAAAATGTCTCTATGAAAGAAACATTGACTTCTTATATGAACACCTTATAGCAGAAACAGGAACCGAGTATATGGGAGTGCTTTAGAGATGGGAAAAATTCCATATTTAGCTTTCTAATATTGTTTTGCATATATTTGCATCCTATATCTATTATGACCCTTGATGTAGATTATTTACTGTTTTCTTTTTTGTTTTCATAAGTGTTCAAACTGAATATATATGCTTTAAATTTTCATTAATTTTACTTTTGTATTTTTTCTCTTCTTTTTAAGAATATTATTACTGTGACATCCTGTCTTAAATAGAATTCACATTATAGATTAGTCTGTCCTAGAACATGAGAGATATTTGTTAACCTTGAATCCAGAGTGCTGGTATTGTAGTTTAGCTTGTCAACAGAAGTTAGTTCCTTAGCTTGGCTCACTTATGATGAATGACTGAGCATGGTTGTTAGTGTAGCCAGACAACAGGCTCTGGTACTAAACTCCAGTAACAGAAGATGGTGCCCATCAAATGCAGGTTTTCTGCCTCAAAGCCCATTGTCTTTTCAAATATGGGAAATATTATTTTCCCTTATCATTTACTCTTGTAAAACTCACTGAATGTCTTGGAAGGGTTCTGTCTATTACTAGTAATGGAGACAGCCAGGTTCACAGATGTAAGATGTTTTCTATACAGTTAAGTATAATTCTTCCTGTTATTCATCACATCTAATGTCTCACTAAGTAAACTTGAAGCTATGAAGCCAGGCATGGTGGCAGAAGCCTTTAGTAATGGTTCTTAGAGAGCGGAGGTAGGAATTTCAGGATTTCCTAGTCACCAAAGATGAAAGTGGTCCCTGGGGTATTGTGTTCATACCACAGTCAAAGTTAGTCTGTGACTGCTTCAGGACAATGTCCATAAACTTGCCCAAAGCTCTGGCTCTTCAGGACAATGGCACCAGCAAATGTTAGCTAACATATTGACCACACCTTATTACATATTACATATTACATACTTTAATGAATTCCATTAAACTAGAATCAAAATTATTTTACCATATCTATCTCTGTTTCTTATCCCTCTCCTGTCTGTACCAACCCCAAAGTCATTTGGGGGCAGGGACAAGGCCCAACCCCATGTTTCTATGCTTAGTATCTATCCATGGGGAATGGGCTCCTGAAGCCTTTCATACAGCAGGGATACATCCTGATTCTAATGCCAGAGGTCCCTTACACTTACTAGGCCTTCTAAATGAGATGCACTTTTAGGGGTTTTAGGTCAGTCATATTATGGATGACCAACTGTCAGACTGGGGTGCATGACCTCTGCATTGTTTTGCTTAGGTGATTCTGTGGGTGTCTCGAACCTGGTCTTGAACCCTGTACTTATCAATCCTCTGTCTCTGCAACTGGAATCCAGGAGTTCCACTTAAGTATTAGCTGTGGGTGTCTGTTTCTGTTTCTTTCAACTACTGGACGAAGGCTCTAGAATATCCTATAAGGTAGATATCAATCTCATTTTATGGAAGGACATTTAAGGTAGTCTCTCCACTATTGCTTATATTTTTATTTGGGGTGATCCTTGTAGACCTCTGGACATTTTCCTAGTACCAGATTTCTCTTACCACCTATTATATCCCCATCTTGTATGGTATTTCTTTTGTTGCTCTCCTCTATTCTTTCCAAAACTCAGTCTTCTTGATGCCTCTTGTTCTCCGTTCCCATTCTCTTTTCCCCTTCTCTTTCTCCTAACTCTCCCTTCCCTCACCCGATGCTCCCAATTTACTCAGGAGACTTTGTCCCTTTCCACTACTATGGGGAACAATGGCAGGCCTTTCAAGGGTGAAGTCTGAACTGAGGTGAATCCAGGGGAGTGCCCCCCTTGACACCCTGAAGGTAGGGCTTGGAACAGTGCTACCGAATACTGCCAGGACTCGAACATCCTCTCTCCAACTGCAGCTCAATATTAAGGCTGAAGCTTTGCACAAACTGCATTGTCCATCTCTCAAGGAACAGTTGCCGATGGTCTACAGGATAGTGGCTAAGGGAAACATTGTTAACCACACCTCCTGCTAAAAGCGATCCCACCAACTTCTGAATCCTTCCTCCCCATATCATTCCTGGTGAGAAGGAATAAGGAATGCTTAAACCATGATATGCATAACCAGGGAGGCTGGGTTGTTGCATGGGGACCCTAATGGCTTCTGTATCTATACAAAGAGTTTAGAGTGTTTGTTAGTCCTGGTCCAAACCTGCCCTCAAGTTCTGTGTCTTTTCTGCTCATTTAGTACAGTAACTCGGGATTTGTTAGCCAATCAGAGTTTCAAATATAGACACCAGTCATAGGAGAAGTTTCTGTCCAGTCTTATATGAGATGCCTTTGGTACAGAGTATGAAACCAGAAGGTGGAGAAGCTTGGGTTGATGTCTCTCTTGCTCCCATTATCTCTTTCCTCCCCCTTTCTCCCTCCTCATGCTGTCTTTCTTTCTCTCTATGTCAGATCTGTCTGTCTCTGTGTCTTTCTCCCTCTCTCTCTTTCTCTCTCTTGGGTTGCAGATTATATCAGAAGGGCTGACAGGTTGTCATTTATCTTGGGTATAGTGAACTTAGTAAGAACCGTGCTCCACAAAAAAAAAAAAAAAAAATTGATTATTGAAATTAAAGAAAAGTACGATGGCTAAATCTTCACCAAATTGTATGAATTATATTGATTTACTCTTTCATGAGCTCTCCCCTATCAATTCCTATGAAGATGATAGAGAAATGATAGAGACAAGTTTAGAGATATCAATGAAAAAAATTAAGGAACATTCATTGCCAGGAGCTATGTCAGGATTTTGACAAAATTCTATAGTTCCTGCTACAATAATAAATCAAAAGTCTAAAATTCTTGGGAACAAGTGTGAGCAAACACAAATCCATGCACTGGCACTATATAATTAAAATTAAATCAAATCTTTAACCAAACATATTTTAACTTGTGAATACACAATATTGTGAGCACTCATTCCTGTAACCCAGGTACATTGTGGATAAATTTATAACAGTTTCCTCCAATATGAAATGCTTTATATAATACAAAGCAAATGTGTAGGATTGGAATTAGAGAAATCAATCTTCCCAACAAGGCCTATTATTATATTGTTAAAGTCATGACTGAAAGAGCCTCCACTGAAGGGCCTCTGCTCTGGAAGTGTGCCTACAGCTTTTACTGGTTACCAAATTCAAGATTACCTAATCATCAGAGAATGTAGTCTGTGGAGAAACAGTTCAAAGTCTTCTGTTTATGAATACTCTCTCTCCTAAGAAGTCACACTATGGAACAAAAGACACATAAGACTCACAATTATTCATCAAAAGGTGAGTTTGCCATTGATGGATTCCTTCAGGAAAGTTATAATCCATTTCTTAGAGTGGACTTTTGTGATTATTGGATTTCAGTCCATCTCTTTTGAGGCAGCCGCCAAACATTAAATATATGATATCTTCTAAAAACCCTGCATACACAATGACTTTTCTGCATTTAAACATGTTACTACTCTGCTCTGCGATTAAATAACTGAAGAACCTGGGGGTTTCCCACAATCATGTGGGAGTCAACAGAGAGTCAATTATGTGGAGTATGGCAGACCATTTCATCCTCTGATTATGTTGCTATTTGATTATTAAAATAGGACATTAGATAATCCATGATCAGTGGATTGTGGTGACTCGATGTGGAGGCAAATATAATAGACCATCTTAATATCAATTATGTAGTTAAAATATTTAAATTTATCACAACAGCATTGTTCATGAGCCTGGTTTGGAGCCACCTTAGGGAAGTGGATGATGTTACATCAACTCATTATTTGATAATTTAATTATATAAAACAATGATCATATCGTCCATGACACCTGGAATATGGTGCAACAGATCATCTAATTACATAATTAATGAATTTAAATTGACAATCTGTGTTAATCCCCAAGATAATGTAAATATTTGTATAGTTATGTAAACAAAAATCCTCCATTCCATGAAGAGATCTGTAAAGCTCCCTCTTGTGGAGATAATGTGCAATATCTTCACATTGTATGATTCATTGAGTCAATTGATGATGATGACAACCTTCATGACTGGTGTCTGGCTATGCTTCCCTGCCACTGGAATGCTACATCCCCTATTTATTGTGACAGTTAGCTATTAGTGACTTATTTAATTCTTTAAATTATGTAAACGACAGACGGTGCCATCACCGATTACAGTTAGGGTGCAAAAATCATTCAGGGACAAGGTTAGGAAATTTGTAGACATGGGCAGAGCATTTTCTGAATGATCTATGCATCTTCCAGAGTACGAGGGATGCTGGGTGATTGAGTCCTGAAGGTTGCACGGTGCCCTCTGAGAAGTACAAGGACTTCACCAAGGCCGGCACGGTGGTCTGGCTGTTAACTACCTGTTCTTCCTCCACATCTTCACATCGCTTGTGATCTACCATGAGAAGAAGGAGTGGCATGAGGAGGTCGGCACCATCACAGAGACCTGGCAATAGGGTGACAACTCAGAACACGGAAGAGCATCTCTCTCTCAGCTATGCTATTGATGCCCCTGCTGAAGGCATCTTGTCAGCTGTTATCAACATTGTGGCTACTACTGCTACGCCAGGATTGGGCCCACTATCTCACATCCTGCTGCACCACAACAGACATTCAGGCGCTTGTGATGAGGTCAGGCCTACAGAATTCATCAGGCAAGACATTATGATTATCTGACGATTAACTGATGGCATGTTAAAAATGGGTGATGACAGCATACAGTTACATACCTGGCAAGTCAGCCCAGGAATTGATGATACAAAAAAAATGTCAATGGCTTACATATTTAAAGATGGAATTATTAAATTCTTTCACTAAATAATCTATGATCACTGAAGTTTGGCGCAACCTTGTGTGACTCAAGTGTGACAGACCATGTAACTATCTGATTATTTCATTATTCAAATCTGTCTTTTTCTACTCCATGGAGAGTGGAGTCTGTATCAACCTTGTTGGTGTTAAATTGTATCTTGTGAATTCTTTCTTTCTTTATTTATTTCATTCTTTCTTCCTTTCTTCATTTAAATCAATGTTGATATCATTTTGTTAAGTCTCTAGGTGTGAATTATGAGAAACTATCTATTTATTCATTCATTTTTTGTTAAAATCTATGATTAAGAACTCAATGTCTCTTCAGTATTGAGCAATCATTTAGGCTTCACGCATAAATCACCATCTACTTGTTTAATTCTTATTCATTTATTTATGAAAATCAGTCATTATGTATTCAGTGATCACTGGAGTTTTGAGCCTCCTTTGGGGAGACCGTTGTACCACACCATCACGTCATCAAATACTACACTTATTTCTTTAACTGTTAAACTAGGAAATTAAGTAATAATTCATCATTTAATTTACGTATTAAAAATACAGGTAATGTTATGGACCATAACTCCCGTTTGGAGTCAGATTTTGGGAGTTGATGATGTAATATCATCTCATTACTTCATCATTTATCTATGTAAATAGATCTTTACATAGCGATAGGTTTAGGACTTTTGTGCCATCTCATCAGTGTTAATATAAAAGGCTCACTAATTAATTTTCAATTTAATTTTTTAAAAACATCATTATTCCAGTAAGAGATCAGTCTAACTACTCCATGTGGGATTTAAGTATGCACCACCATGTCATTTTTCAATCAATTTTCATTATATATTAATTATTTAAATCGATGATGGTGTTGTTCTTCTTGACTAGAGTCGGGCCAAATCTCCATGGGAGTTAATCACGTGGCATTATTTAATTATCTAAGTACTACTTCCTCGACAATCACTGGTGTTTGGTTCCATCTTTTGAAAGTGAAATATGGAGGACTATCCAATTGTTAACTTATTTGATTGCGTATGTAATGACGGTGTCATCCGTCATTTGGCTGCTGTGGCATTGACACTGCAGGAGATCGGTACCACAAGCAGTGGCCAGAGAATGGGAGACACTGCATTAATACAGTGATTACTGATTATGCAATAGTAGGTTTTTAAAAATAGAATGACTACACGATTTAAAAAAAAAAAAACTGTACTGTTGCGCATCATCAGTTTCTGAAAGGTTGTAACAGAACTGACCAATGAAGGACACAGTGACCACCGATTTTAAAAATGGAATAACTGAATAATCTCCTGATCAGGGAATCTCATCTAATGAACTCTGTCGGCCTTTCAACATGACACACCAGCAACAATAAATAACTCTAAATAACCATATTAGAAAGCAGGGTACAAGACTTAATAGAGAACAATCAATTGAGGAATCCAAAATGACTGAAAGAAACAGAGGACACTGCTCAAAATCCTTAATCATCAGCCTAATGCATATCTAAACAACTCTGAGAAACCATGGGATCAAGCTCCTCTAAAGATAAGAGGATGCAGAGGAGTTAATTTTATTTTCAATAAAGGGAAAAGGATTATGGTAGAGGCGATTAATTGTATTGTTTCTGTTCTAGAAATTAGAAAATTGAAGCATAGAAAACAGGTTTAAAATACTCATCATTGTACTTGAATGGCACAATGATGCTTTCGTTTTCATGCTTATGTCTCTATAGGGAAGTTGTAGTTGAGAGACTGGTATATATGTAGAACTCAAAAGAAAGGGCCCTGCTTTGTTTTTGTGAGAAACTCAGTGAGACTGTAAGGTTAGTTCATCGGTGGGTATAGTCCTTTAAGCATGTGGGAGGGGCACTAGAATGTGACAGAATGTTAGTTCATAAATGTTGCCTGGCAGCCCTGTTGCATTCTGTATCCTGGTATCATGGGCCAAGGACCAGAGAGCAGCTTCGAGAAAGTGTTATCATGGGACATTACAGTGTCCCAAGGTAACTATCTCCTAAAACTTTTAATGACAACATTGGATTCGCCTAACCAAGTCATAGTGTGCCTACAGATTTTACTCGTTACCAAATTCAAGATTACCTAATAACCAGAGAACGTAGTCTGTGGAGAAACAGTCAAAGTCTTCTGTTTATGAATACTCTGTCTCCTATGAAGTCACACTATGGAAAAAAAGACACATAATACTCACAATTATTCATCAAAAGGTGAGTTTGTCATTAATGGATTCCGTCAGGAAGGTGATAATCCATTTCTTAGAGTGGACTTTGTGATTATTGGATTTCAGTCCATCTCTTTTGAGGCAGCCGCCAAACATTAAATATGTGATATCTTCTAAAAACCCTGCATACACAATGACTTTTCTGCATTTAAACATGTTACTACTCTGCTCTGCGATTAAATAACTGATGAACCTGGGAGTTTCCCACAATCATGTGGGATTCAACAGAGAGTCAATTGTGTGGAGTATGGCAGACCATTTCATCCTCTGATTATGTTGTTATTTGATTATTAAAATAGGACATTAGATAATCCATGATCAGTGGATTGTGGTGATGCGATGTGGGAGGCAATTATTATAGACCATCCTAATATCAATTATGTAGTTAAAATATGTAAATTTATCATGACAGCATCGTTCATGAGCCTGGTTTAGAGCCACCTTAGGGAAGTGGATCATGTTACATGAACTCATTATTTGATTATTTACTTATATAAAACAATGATTATATCGTCCATGACACCTGGAATCTGGTGCCACAGATGATCTAATTACATATTTAATGAATTAAAATTGACAATCTGTGTTAATCCCCAAGATAATGTAAATATTTGTATAGTTATGTAAACAACAATCCTCCATTCCATGAAGAGACCTGTAAAGCTCCCTCTTGTGGAGATAACGTGCAATATCTTCACATTGTATGATTCATTGACTCAATTGATGATGATGAAATCCTTCATGACTGGCGTCTGGCCATGCTTCCCTGCCATTAGAATGCTACATCCCCTATTTATTGTGACAGTTAGCTATTAGTGACTTATTTAATTCTTTAAATTATGTAAACGACAGACAGTGCCATCACCGATTACTGTTAGGGTGCAAAAATCTGTCAGGGACAAGGTTAGGAAATTTGTAGACATGGGCAGAGCATTTTCTGAATGATCTATGCATCTTCCAGAGTACGAGGGATGCTGGGTGATTGAGTCCTGAAGTTTGCAAGGTGCCCTCTGAGAAGTACAAGGACTTCACCAAGGCCGGCACGGTGGTCTGGCTGTTAACTACCTGTTCTTCCTCCACATCTTCACATCGCTTGTGATCTACCATGAGAAGAAGGAGTGGCACTAGGAGGTCGGCACCATCACTGACCTGGCAAAAGAATGACGACTCAGAACACGGAAGAAAATCTCTCTCTCAGCTATGCTATTGATGCCCCTGCTGAAGGCATCTTGTCACCTGTTATCAACATTGTGGCTACTACTGCTACGCCAGGATTGAGCTCACTATCTCACATCCTGCTGCACCACAACAGACATTCAGGCGCTTGTGATGAGGTCAGGCATACAGAATTCATCAGGCAGGACATTATGATTATCTGACGATTAACTGATGGCATGTTAAAAATGTGTGATGAAAGCATACACTTTCATACCTGGCATGTCAGCCCAGGAATTGCTGATACAAAAAAAGTCATTGGCTTACATATTTAAAGATGGAATTATTAAATTCTTTCATTATATAATCTGTGATCCTTCAAGTTTGGCACCACCTTGTGTGACTCAAGTGTGACAGACCATCTAACTATCTCATTATTTCATTATTCAAATCTGTCTTTTTCTACTCCAGGGAGAGTGGAGTCTGTATCCACCTTGTTGGTGTTAAATTGTATCTTGTGAATTCTTTCTTTCTTTATTTATTTCATTCTTTGTTTCTTCCTTTCTTTATTTAAATCAATGTTGATATCATTTTGTTATCTCTCTAGGGGTGAATTATGAGATACTATCTATTCACTCATTTTTTGTTCATATCTGTGATTGAGAACTCAATGTCTCTTCAGTATTGAGCAATCATTTAGGCTTCATGCATAAAACACCATCCACTTGTTTAATTCTTATTAATTTAATTATGAAAATCAGTCATTATGTATTCAGTGATCACTGGAGTTTTGAGCCTCATTTGGGGAGACCGTTGTACCAGACCATCACGTCTTCTAATACTACACTTACTTCTTTAACTGTTAAACCAGGAAATTAAGTAATAATTCATCATTTAATTTACGTATGAAAAATACAGGTAATGTTATGGACCATAACTCCCGTTTGGAGACAGATTTTGGGAGTTGATGATGTAATATCATCTCATTACTTCACCATTTAGCTATGTAAATAGATCTCTACATCAGAGATAGGTTTAGGACTTTGGTGCCATCTCAGCAGTGTTAATATAAAAGTCTCACTAATTAATTTTCAATTTAATTTTTTAAAAACATCATTATTCCAGGAAGAGCTCAGTCTGACTACTCCATGTGGGATTTGAGTATGCACCACCATGTCATTTTTCAATCATTTTTCATTAAATATTAATTATTAAAAGCGATGAAGGTGTTGTTCTTCTTGACTGGAGTCGGGCCAATCCTCCATGGGACTTAATCACGTGGCATTATTTAATAATCTAAGTTCTATTTTCTTGACAATCACTTGCACCAGATTCCAGGTGTCTTGAATGATATAATCATTGTTTTATATAGTTAAATAATCAAAAAATGAGTTCATGTAACATCATCTTCTTCCCTAAGGTGGCTCCAAACCATACTCTTGAACGATGCTGTCTTGATTAATTTAAATATTTTAACTACAAAATTTATATTTAGATGGTCCATAATAATTGTTTCCCCCATCGTGGAATCCACTGTTTATGGATTATCTAATGTCCTATTTTAATAATCAAACAACAACATAATCAGATGATGAAGTGGTCCGCCATACTCGACACAATTGACTCTAACTGACTCCCATATGACTGTGGGAAACTCCCAGGTTCATCCCTTATTTAATTGGAGAGCAGAGCCGTGAAATGTTTAAATGCTGAAATGTCATTGTGTATGCAGGGTTTTTAGAAGATCCTACATATTTCATGTTGGACGGCTGCCTCAAAAGAGAAGGACTGCAATCCAATAAACCCTAAGTCTACTCTAACAAAAGGATCATCACCATCATGGAGGAAGTTAACAATGACAAACTCACCTTTTCATGAATAATTGTGAGTCTTATAATTTTTATTTCCATAGTATTAATTCTTAGGAGAGAGACAATTCATAAACAGAAGAAATTTAATGTTCTCTTATAATTAGGTAATCTAGTATTTGTTGACCAGTAAAAGCTGTAGGCAAACTTCCAGAGATTTGGCTATGACTAGGTTAGGGGAATAAAATGCTGTCATTGAAAGTTTTAGGAGATAGTTATCTTGGGAGACTGTAATGTCCCATGATAATACTTTCTCGAAGCTGTTCTCTGGTACTTGGCCCATGATAACAGAATAGAGAATGAAAGCAGGGTTGCCAGGAAACATTTATGAACCAATATTCTGTCATATTCTAGTGCCCCTCCCACATGCTAAAAGGAGCATACCTAAGGATGAAATAACCTTACAGCCTCAATGAGTTTCTCACAAAAACATTGCAGGGCTCTTTCTTTTGTGTTCTACATATTTACCCATCTCTCAAGCTACAGCATGTCTATAGTGCCATAAGCATGAAAACTTAAGCATGATAATGCCCTTTAAGTACCATGATGAGTATTTTAAACCATTTTTCTATGCTTCAATTTTCTAATTCCTAGAATGGATACAATGCAATTAATCGCCTCTACCATAAACCTGTTGTCTTTTTTGAAAATAAAATAATCCCTCTTCATTCTCTGCCCTTTAGAGGAGCTTGAACTCATGGTTTCTCGGCATGTTTTAGATTTGCATTGGTCCAGAACAGCCAGGGCCGGGGCCGGGGCCGGGGCCGGGGCCGGAGCCGGGTACAAAATTAAATTGATAATAAATTAAATTGATAATGAATTAAATTGATAATGAATTTATAGGCATTTTATATTAACACTGAGGAAATGGTTCCAAAGTTCTAAACATATCGCTGATGTAAAGATCTCTTTATATAGCTAAATGATTAAGTAATGAGATGATGTTACATCAACTCCCAAAATCTGACTCCAAAATGGACTTATGGTTCATCACATTAACTGTATTTTAAATTCATTAATTAAGTGATAAATTATCATGTAATTTCCTAGCTTAATAGTTAATGAAGTAAGTGTAGTATTCAATGATGAGATGATCTGGTATAATTGACTCCCCTAAGGAGGCTCAAAACTCCACTGATCACAGAATACATAATGACAGATTTTCATAATTAAATGAATAAACTTTAAACCAGTGAATGGTGTTTTATGCGTGAAGCCTAAATGATTGCTCAATACTGAAGCGTCATTGAGTTATTAATCATAGATATGAACAAAAAAATGAATGAATAAAGAGATAATTTCTCATAATTAACCCCTAGAGAGATAACAAATCGATATCAACATTGATTTAAAGAAAGAAAGAAACAAACAAACAAAGGAAGGAAGGAAGAAAGAAATCACAAGAGACAATTTAAAACCAACAAGGTGGATCCAGACTCCACTCTGCCAGGAGTAGAAAAAGGCAGATTTGTATAATGAAATACTCAGATAGTTAGATCGTCTGTCACACTTGAGTCACACAAGGTGGCACCAAACTTCAGGGATCACAGATTATATAATGAAAGAATTTAATAATTATATCTTTAAATATGTAAGTCGTTGAGCTTTTTTTTTGTATCTTCAAATCCTGAGCAGACTTGACAGATATGGAAATGTATGCTGTCATTAAGGATTTTCAAAATGCCATAAGTTAATCTTCAGATAATCACACTGTCTTGCATGTTGAATTCTGTTGGCCTGACATCATCGCCAGCACCTGAATCTCTGTTGTGGTGCTGCAGGATCTGAGATAATGGGTCCATTATTGGCTTACAAGTAGTAACCAAGACGTTGATATCAGCTGAAAAGATGGCTGCAGCTGAGGCAAAGCCAGCATATCTGAGAGATGTTCTTCCGTGTTCTGGGTCCTCATCCTTTTGCCAGGTCTCGGAGATGGTGCCGACCTCCTATTGCCACTACTTCTTCTCATGGTAGATCACAACCGATGTGAAGATGTGGAAGAACAGCAGGTAGTCAACACCCAGACCACCATGCCGGCCTTGGTGAAGTCCTTGTACTTCTCGAAAGGTCCCGAGGAATCTTCTGGACTCAATCATCCAGCATCCTTTTTCCTATGGGAGATGCATAGATCATTCAGAAAATGCTCTGCCCATGTCTACATCTTTCCTAACCTTCTCCCTGACAGATATTTGCACACTAATCGTAATCGGTGATGGCATTGTCTGTCGCTTACATAATTTAAAGAATTAAATAAGCCAGTAATAGCTAACTGTCACAATAAATAGGTGATGTAGAATTTTACTGGCAGGGAAGCATGGCCAGACTCAAGTCATGAAGGATGTCATCATCCTCAATTGAATAAATGTATCGTAAAATGTGATGATATTGCACATTATCTCCACAAGAGGAAGCTTTACAGGTGTCTTCATGGAATGGAGGATTTTTGGTTTACATAACTTTATAAATATTTACATTATCTTGGGTATTAACACAGACTGTCAATTTTAATACTTTAATTATGTAATTAGATGATCTTTGGCACCAGATTCCAGGTGTCATGGATGATATAATCATTGTTATATATAGTTAAATAATCAAACAATGAGTTCATTTTACATCATCCACTTCCTTAAGGTGCCTCCAAACCAGGCTCTTGAACGATGCTGTCTTGATTAATTTAAATATTTTAACTACAAAATTGATATTTAGATGGTCCATTATAATTGTTTCCCACATCCTGGAATCCAGTGATCATGGATTATCTAATGTCCTATTTTAATAATCAGTTAACAACATAATCAGATGATGAAATGATCTGCCATACTCGACACAATTGACTCTCACTGACTCCTACATGATTGTGGGAAACTCTCAGTTTCATCCCTTATTTAATCGGAGAGCAGAGTCGTGAAATGTATAAATGCTGAAAGGTCATTGTGTATGCAGGGTTTTTAGAAGATCCTACATATTTCAGGTTGGAGTGCTGCCTCAAAGGAGATGGATTGCAATCCAATAATCCCTAAGTCTTCTCTAACAAATGTATTATCACCTTCCTGAAGGAAATTAACAATGACAAACTCACCTTTTGTGAGTCTTATTATCTTTGTTTCCATAGTATTAATTCTTAGGAGAGAGAGAATTCATAAACAGAAGAAATTGAATGTTCTCTGATAATTAGGAAATCTAGAATTGGTGACAAGTAAAAGTTGTAGGCACACTTCCAGAGGTGTGGCTATGACTTGGTTAGTGGAAGCAATCCCTGTCATTGAAAGTTTTAGGAGTTAGTTATCTTGGGAGACTGTAATGTCCCATGATACTTTCTGGAAGCTGCTCTCTGCTCCTTGGCCCATGATACCAGGATTCAGAATGCAAGCAGGGTTGCCAGGCAACATTTATGAACCAACATTCTGTCACTTTCTAGTGCCCCTCCCACATGCTAAAAGGAGCATGCCTAAAGAAGAACTAAACTTATAGCCTCACTGAGTTTTTCACTAAAACAAAAGCAGGGCTCTTTATTTTGGGTTCTACATATTTACCCGTCTCTCAAGCTACAACATGCCTATATTGACATAAGCATGAAAACGAAAGCATCATAATGCCATTCAAGTACAATGATGAGTATTTTAAACCTATTTTCAATGCTTCAATTTTCTACTTCCTAGAATGGATACAATACAATTAATCGCATCTACCATAAACCTTTTTGTAAGGGTATGATTTTTCTGCCTGCCGCTTGTTCTTGTCCTGCTGCTGTGCCGCCAGCCCCAAATAATACACAGAGACTCTGTATTTGGTACAATACTGTTGGCCCTGTTACTTGTTTCTTATCGGCTAGCTCTGCCTTAATTATTAACCCATTTCTGTTGATCTATGTATTTCTCTTACCGGGGAGCCGGCGGCATACTGCTTTCTTCAGACTCTCCATCTTGACTCTTCCTCCCTACTTTCTATATCCTCCTTGTCTCCTAGTCCCTCCTATCTTCCTTTCCTATTGGCCAACAGTGCTTTATTATTAACCAGTATGAGAAACATATATACATAATGGCATCTCCCATCATCTCCTCTTTTCTGTTTAAATAAAAAGAAGGGTTTTAACCTTAACATAGCAAAATATATAACACAACAGTTATCAAATAAGAATCACAGTTAACAATATTTAGTCCATTAACATTTAGCAAGATTTGAAGAAAATATTTCATCATCTATTTTATCTTTGTGTGTCTAAAGTCTAAGTAACTTATCTTTAATACTAAGGAAAACTGTAACCATAACTCTCTGTCTTCAAGTCCCTCAAAGACCACAGAAGGATAGTATAAACTCTAGAAATGACAGGGACAACTCACTGCCTGGTCACCCGAAGTTCTTTTGTAATCTTCCATCTTTAGCCCATAGGCCATAGTGTGTCTGGCAGACTCTTCAGCAACACAGGAAACTTTAAACTGTCTTTTTGTATTGGCAGTTTGTCAGTCACTTTTCTCCGTGTCCTGCATACTGTCTCGAAGACTCTTCCATGAAGCAGGATCTCTGTAGCAATGTCCATCTTGAATCAGAAGTCACTTTTCTGTGGGTCCTGCATGTCCAGTTTATACAGCATAAAGTCAAACAGTCCAGACAAGAGCAGTATCTTGTCCAAATGGCTAGTCTTGCCATATTGGAAGTAAACTCCATAATGAGTTTCTTCAATGTCCATCTTTATCTTCCTTTCTGACGCAGGTGGTGTTGCCAGGAACATTTATGTCTCATTGTCAAGAAAAACCCTAAACCATTTTAAATGCCATATTCTGTAGGTCTTTGAAAGATTTGAAGAATTTCTATCTATCTTAAATACATCTCTGTGTATCTTGAAAACCCTAACTAAACTCTAAGCTTTGACTATCATAGGTAATTATCTATAATCTGTACTACATTATACATTACATTTCTAAATGAGCTATACAAACAAGAGGAGAAATATACATATGACAAAATTGACCTTAAATTGTATCAATAAATGAAAATCCATTCCAAAACAAAGTATTCATATCTATACCATAATCCCCTTTTTACCTTTAAAAAGAATTGGCTGTGATCATTACCCATTTATAACCAAGTCCATTTAAATGAAAACAAACATTTATAAACAATATTTGGGAATTTGGGCGTCATTCTTTCCAAACTACTTTCTGCTGACAGGGGGCGCTGTCATGGGGGATCCTGAGAAGTTGTAGAAATCTTGGCTGTAGTCTTCGAGGCTGCTTTGTCCAAGCTGTTTTGAATGTTGGATCATCAGCGACTGTTTCAGGGGGCCTGGCTTGATCAAACCACATTAGTCTGGAAGGAATCCATAGCTTTTCATTTTCTGTGGAAACAAAAATAGAAATCCTTTTCCCCAGTAACTTGTCCTTGAACTTACATTTTGGAGTCAAAGCATTTTCAAAATATATAAATTGAATTAATTCAGCAGCATTTGTTTTAACAGTTGTTGTTTCCTCAGCAGTCAAACAATGCAGAGACAATATAATACCGTACAGTATACAAATTTTCTCCATCTGTGGCTTTTTATTATTTTGTTTCTTTTCTATTTTTTGAGACAGGGTTTCTCCTTGTAACTCTTATCTGTCCTGGAATTACTCTGCATACCAGGTTTACTTTGTAAATCACAGAGATCTGCTTGCCTCTGTCTCCTGAGTGCTGGGATTAAAGGCGTGTGCTACAACACCCAGTTCCTCTTTGTCTCTTTAAAACCATTTTATTTTTTTCTCCCAAGCCTATGTATTTTTTTTTAAAATACACTGTAAACTTTTAGCACCTTTTCTTAATGTGAATCTGTCTCTACTGTAAATCTTTATCTTTTTCTGGCCATGAGTCTTTATCTGTTAAACAACAACATTGTTAAAATGAAAGTATTTGTTTCTGCCATGGTTTACCAAAGATGGTGGCGGGTACTTTTACCGCCAGCACTGAGAGCTATGCTCACCGCCTTGGTCTGTGCTGCCACCCAGAAAGCATGTTGCCGGCTTGGAGATGTGGTCACTGCCATTGCCATCTCTCATACACACCAATAAATTGTTAGCAGAGTTATTTGAAAGCTGTGCGGTTTTTTGCCACTCAAGCTGAGTCAGGAATCTTCCCTTAAAGGAGCCGCGCGAATATCTGCTTGTCTCTAGCAAGTCAGAGTCCAACCGAGAAAAATGCTGTTACCAAGAAACCCTGCTTATTTCTGTTCTTTTGTTTCTACAACCCTTTTGTTGGGCGCCATTTGTAAGGGTATGATTTTTCTGCCTGCCGCTTGTTCTTGTCCTGCTGCTGTGCCGCCAGCCCCAAATAATACACAGAGACTCTGTATTTGGTACAATACTGTTGGCCCTGTTACTTGTTTCTTATCGGCTAGCTCTGCCTTAATTATTAACCCATTTCTGTTGATCTATGTATTTCTCTTACCGGGGAGCCGGCGGCATACTGCTTTCTTCAGACTCTCCATCTTGACTCTTCCTCCCTACTTTCTATATCCTCCTTGTCTCCTAGTCCCTCCTATCTTCCTTTCCTATTGGCCAACAGTGCTTTATTATTAACCAGTATGAGAAACATATATACATAATGGCATCTCCCATCACCTTTTCTCTCTTTTGAAAATAAAATGATCCCTCTTCATTCTCTGCCCTTAAGAGGAGCTTGATCCCATGGTGTCTCAGCATTGTTTAGATTTGAATTGGTCCAGAACGGCCGGGGCCGGGGCCCCTGGGTCAGGGCCCTGGGGCCGGGGCCGGGGCCAGGGCCGGGGCCGAAAACCAGACACACTGAAGCAGAAACAAGAGCAAGTGTGGAAAAACCTTGAGTACATTGACACGGGACAATTTCCTGAATAACAAAACAATTAATGAATGGGACCCTATGAAACTACAAGGATTGTGTAAGATGAAGGACACTGTCAATCAGGAAAGGATCAGCTTAAGAAATTGGGGCTGATTTTTTCCAATTCCCCACCGAGTAGTGGCCAAATTAAAAGTATATAAAGAACTAAAAAAAACTATATGTCATATGCTGTTGAAAAATTCTTCTGTATAATATGAATTTGTTTTTCTCTCAGTTGTTAAAAATGTGCTCAAAATACTATAGCAGTGCATGAAGAGTTGGGTGGCCGGACCAAAGTAGGATCATTCTGGGAAAAAGTGTGGAGTCAGTGATGTCATGAAGCAGACCAAAATATAGCAAGAGTGGATGAATAGGCTAATGTCACAAACCTTGGACAGCACATAAACTAATAGAAATGGGTCAATTTAAGTTGTAAGATCTCATTAGTAATAAGCCAGAGCTATTGGTTGAACATTTGTAATTAATATAAGCTTCAGCATGTTTATTGGAGAGCTGCACGTAGAACAAAACACCTGCCTACATTTGAAAATCTAAATAATCCAAGTAAAAATAAATGGAGTATGTGTATAAGCCAAGATTTCTCAGTGGGTATATGTCAAGTAGCTTAGAAACACTTAAAGGAATGTTTGACACCATTAGCCACTAGAGAAATCAAAATGAAAACTACTTTTTCATTCCATCTTAGAACTTTGAGGATGGCAAATATTAAACATGTAAGTAACAGATCATGCTACTAAGGAAGGGAAGCAAGGAGAAAACACTTCCACTCTTTGTAAGAGTGCAATTTAATACAGCCTTTATGAACATAAGTATCATCATTCTTCAGAAACCTGAGAGTCTAACTATGTTAATGCCAAGCTATACCACTCTTAGCCATACACCCAAAGGTTGTTCCATTCTACCACAATGATCATCAAGGCTTTATTCATGATAACCATGAACTGGAAAGACCCAATAATTCCCTGACCTGGAGAACTGATTGTAAAAGAAATGGGGTGCATTTACACAATATATTTACTCAACTGTAAAAGCTCTGGGAGCTAATGTCAACTACAATAAAAGCAGGGAATCAAAATTCCTTCTTACCCCTCCCTTTTTGGTCTGTGACCACCACTGCTTTGGTCAGTGAACTCCATTTCTACATAGGTCCCTCTTCATGGGTAAGTCCACCATAAAAGCTGGAGGGATTGGAATAAACAGGTTCATTGTGGTATTTTTTTCTTTTCACAGCATAGTTAATATCCTGCCTGGATGCAATGCAAAACTGTCTTCCCAGGACTGAGCAGGTGTATAAAATTACAAACAATTCCACAATTAAATACTGTGAGGCAAGCCTGAGCCCTAGTTTTCATTAAACTAAACAACTGGTTCCCATGTTTCCTAATGCTGTGTCACTATAATGCAGTTAATTCTTCCTGTTCTGGCGACCTAACAACTATTAATTAGCTTTCACTACTACCTCATAACTATAATTTTGTTACTGTTATGAATCATATATATCAGTGTTTTCTGATTCTAAGCATCTATAAAAGAGACTACCCTAATTGGAAACTGAATACTGAGTAGTTCAAGCTTCCCTCCCTACATTGTACACACACCAATTCTGTGTTTTCAATTCACATGGAAGTAATGAATACATGGGGGAAAAAAACACAGAAAGCCACTCAACCTGCAACCTCATGCTCTTCTTTTAATGGAGACCCATGCTCACTGCCTTAAACTGCAAGTTGTAATCTCACCATTGCCTAGAATGTTTTTCTCTGAAGTATATACAGTGCACAGTTTTTCCTCTTAAGTTCTGTAGCAAGAAGCCATGCTCCATATGCAAATCCTTTTTATTTTATTTTTTTGGTCAGGGCCTTGGACACAACCTTATGTGGCATAGTGGTAATTTTAGAACTCTGCGGTGCTATAGACTTGCAATCCAAGAATTACGGTTGTTTAGTCAAGAAGATAATGATGGCACTTTCCTGTTATGCTACAGATAAGGTTCAGGTGACATCAGTCAACATGCCTAACCTTTCCTCAAATCCGTTTTTCAAAAAAGCTGGAGATAAACTGTTCTAGAATAAATATACCTTTAATGTACATCATGATTTATTGTTTTGTTTGACCCTGTTATGAACCTTGAACAGCACTTTAGAGGACTGTTCTTTTATGTTCGGTTGGCATTTTACTGGTGGTGAAAGCAGGATTTTCTCTTTCTCTATGGAAATGCAGCTTAAATGCCTCTAATCATGATGAACAAACATTTACATCTTAATATATCAATTTCTAAGAGTAGTGGTTAGCATATGGGTCAAATAAATCTGGGCTATTCAGGAAGCACCCCTAAATTAGCTAAATACTACTTTATGTGACACAATGTCTCTCTCCTAAGATATGATATGTTTTTATAATATCAGTTATACTCTCTACAAAACACTTTAGTATTGGATTGCTACTATCCACATGAGATACCATTTACAAGCTCGATACAATTAAATCCACATGAATCCTGAACTTAAATATTAAATATTAAAAGTGATGAACTTCTGGAATATACTAGAGAGATGAGGGCTCTCTGAATTTGGCACATATGCCTTCCCTGATGACAATCCAAGCACAAGGTGTCAGCAATTCAAAGGAATGTTAAAATCCGGTATAGTCTAAGCTCAGTCTGTCTCCAGATACTCTGCCATGATACTATGAATAGGCAAATTTCACAATGTGATGTGATCAAAGCTGATGCCCTGCCCAAATGGAATTGCAAGGAAGAAAAAGGACAAACAGATATAGGGTGCACATCACCAGATAAGAAGCAAGCTCAACCAGTTTCTAGCTTCTGGTTTGCACCCTGTTAGGGGAGGAACAGCTCCAAGGGCTCAGCATCAGCTGCTGCATCTCTCAATCTAGGAACCTTGGAATCTCACTCTCCTTCCCAAGCCACTCCTTCCCTTCTGGGAACAGCAGATCCTATATTAACATGGGAGGTTGTGGGGCTTTCAAGTGGTTTTTGTGGGGCTTCAATCAAAGCCAGTCCAAAATCTGTATCTGAGTAGGACAGTGTGGATGGGGAAAAGGCTAGCTATATACAATAAAGAAAAGACAGAGAGACATGATAAAGGTCAGGAGGTCAGATCAGTCTATCCTGAAATGCCACAAGTTTATTTTTCACCACACTTACATACCTTATCAATAAAGGAGAACACACTATCATGTAAATGGAACAAATAGACTTTTCTTCCTCACCTCTTCTAAGGTTTCTGTAGCAATGCCTGAATTATAACTTCTATTTCCCTAACGTTCAGGTCAGGAGGAATGACACCTCAGATTCAACTTATCTTTCCCTATCCCTGAGAGTCAGGAACAGTTACCTCATTTTGGGTCTCTTGTTATTTAAACTAAGAGAATGGAAACATTCTTCTGTACGCACAACTTTGATCTTTAGATCTTATGACTTAATAAGGAAAGCTTTGACCTCTCTGTCCTTGTCCGAAGATGGAGTGCAGCCATTATTATGGGCACCCACAGAATATCTATGCATACACTCAAAAATGTGGTGGGAAATGCAGTAAATTCAGGGATGGCAAGTTTAATAATGGCATAGCATCTGTAGAGTGATATTCCTGTGGGGGAAAAAAGGATAATGTTTTGTGGGCATATTGTTATCAAAGTTGTGTAATCTCATTGTATTGAAATCTAATTTATAAGAAGAAAGAAGGATCTTGAAAACAGAGAAACTTTGGCACAAAATGGAAAAAAAAAGCTATGAACCTAGTGCTGAGTATTCAATTTTTAAAATTGGAGTGGACTGTGTCCTTCATGGGTCACTTCTATTGCAACCTCTCAGAAACTGAGGATGGATGCAAAACAATACACTTATCTAAGGTGGCCCCAAACCAGACTCGTGATCAATGCTGTCACCATTAATTTAAATAATTTAATTACCTAATTAATATTTAGATGGTCTAAAATACTTGACTACCACACTGTGGAACAATAATCCACTGATCATGCATTACCTAACGTCCTGTTGTAATAATTAAATGATAACATAATCAGAGGATGAAATGATCTGCCATACTCGACACATGTTGTCTCTCACTTGACTCCCACAAGATTGTATGAAACTCACCAGTTCATCCCTTATTTAATCGCAGAGTTGAGTAATAAAATGTGTAAATGCTGAAATATCATTGTGTGTGCAGAGTTTTAGAAGATATCACCTATTTAATGTTGGACAGCTGCGTCAAAAGAGAGGAATCCAATAATCCCTATGTCTACACTAACAAATGGATTATCACCTTCCTGAAGGAAGTTAACAATGGAAACCTCACCTTTTGATGAATAATTATGAGTCTTATTATCTTTTAATCCATAGTTTTACTTCTTAGGAGAGAGCATTCATAAACAGAAGTCTTTGAACTGTGTCTCCTCAGACTATATTCTCTGATATTAGGTAATCTTGAATTGGGTAACCAGGAATAGCTGTAGGCAAACTTCCAGAAATTTGGCTATGGCTTGTTTAGAGGAATCAAATGCTGTCATTAAAAGTTTTAAGAGACAGTTATCTTGGGAGATTGTACTGTGCCATAACACTTTATTGAAGCTGCTCTCTGGTTCTTGGTCCATGATACCAGGACACAGATTGTAAGCAGGGTTTCCAGGCAACATTTACGATCCAACATTCTCTCACATTCTAGTGCACCTCCCACATCCTAAATTTAGCATACCCACCAATGGACGAAACTTATAGCCTCACTGATTTTTCTCATAAAAACAAAGCAGCACTCTTTTTTTGACTTATACATATTTACCAGTCTCTCAAGCTCACAAAATGCATATAGCGATATAAGCATGAAAACGATAGCATCATAATGCCTTTCAAGTACATTGATGAGTTTTGAAACCTATTTTCTATGCTTCAATTGTCTCATTTCCAGAAAGGAACAATATCATTAATCGCCTCTACCATAATCCTTTTCTATTTAATGAAATGAAAATAAATTATCTTCATGCTCTTACCTTTAGAACCGCTTGATCACATGGTTTCTCAGAGTAGTTTTCATTTGCATTTGGCTGATGACTAAGGATTTTGAGAACTGTCTTATGTTTCTTTCAGTCTGGATGATGCACTGATCATTCAGAAACTGCTGTGACCTTATGTACAACTTTCCTAACTTTGTCCCTGACAGATATTTGCACCCTAATCATAATTGATGATGTCACTGTCTGTCATTTAAATAATTTAAATAATTAAATATTTCAGTAATAGCTAACTGTCACAATAAGTAGGTGATGTAGCATTTAACTGGCAGGGAAGAATGGACAAACTCCAGTATTGAAGTATGTCATCATCATCAATTGAATCAATTAATCATAAAATGTGATGATATTGCATATTAACTCCCCAAGGGGGACCTGTACAGGTTTCTTTATGGAATAGAGGATTATTAGTTTACATAATTATACAAATAATTACAAAATCCTGGGTATTAAAATGAATTGTTAATGTAAACACTTTAATTATGTAATTAGATGATCTGTTGCACTTACCCCACACGGTGACACCAAATTCCAGGGTAAATTGATAATTAGTTGGCATTTTATATTAACGCCTGAGGAGGTGGCACCAAATTCCTAAACCTATCGCTGATGTAATGATCTATTTCCATAGCTAAATGATGAAGTAATGAGATGAAGTTATGTCATCAACTCCCAAAATCTGACTGCAAAATGGACTTATGGTCCATAACATCACCTTTATTTTAAATGTGTTAACTAAATGATGAATTATTTTTTAATTTCCTAATTTTACAGTTAAATAAGTACGTGTAGTATTTGATGAAGTGATGGTCTGGCATGATTGACTCCCATAAGGAGGCTCAAAACTCCAGTGAACACTGAATAAATAATGACAGATTTTCAAAATTAAATGAATAAAAGTTAAACTAGTGGATGGTGTTTTATATGTGACTCCTACAAGGTTGCTCAAAACTGAAGAGATCATCAAGTTTTTAATCATAGATTTGAACAAAAAAATAAATGAATTGTGAGATAATTTCTCATAAGTCACCCCTAGAGAGATAACAAAATGATATCGCCATTGATTTAAAGAAATAAGTACATAATGAAATCACAGGAGTCAATTAACACCAACAAGGTGGATCCAGACTCCGCTTTTCCTGGAGTAGAAAAAGACAGATTTGAGAATTGAAATAATCAGATATTGAGATCGTCTTTCACAATTGAATGACACAAGGTGGCACCAAACCTCAGGGTTCACAGTTTATATAATGAAACAATTCACTAACTACATCTTTAAATATGTAAGTCATTGAAATTTTTTGTGTCATCAATTCCTTGGCAGACATGCCAGACATGATAATGTGTGCTGTCATCACGGCTTTTTAAAATTCCAAAAGTCAATAATCAGATAATCATTCTGTCTTGCCTGATGAACTCTGCTGGCCTGACATCATCACCAGCGCCTGAGTCTCTGAGTTGGTGGAGCAGGACCTGGGATGATGGGCCCTTACCGGGCGTATCAGTAGTAACTAAAATGTTCATAGCAGCTCAAAAGATGGCTGCAGCAGGGACATCACCAGCAGAGCTGAGACAGAGCAGTTCCTCCATGTTCTGGGTCGTCATCCATTCTGCGAGGTCTCGGTGATGGAGCCGACTTCCTTGTGCCACTATTTCTTCTCATCGTAGATCACAACCAATGTTGTACCCAGAAAACCATGCCTGCCTTGGTGAAGTCTTGGTACTTCACGGAGGGCATCATGAAATCTTCTGGACTCAGTCATCCATCATCCCTAGTACTCTGGGTGATGCATAGATCATGCAGAAACTGCTGTGTCCATGTCTACAACCTTGCTAACCTCATCCCTGACAGATATTTGCACCCTAATCGGAATCGATGATGTCATTGTCCATCGGTTAAATAATTTACATAACTAAATAAGTCAGTAATAGCTAACTGTCACAATAAAGAGGTGATGTAGCATTTAACTGGCAGGACAGAATGGCCAGATTCCAGTCAGGTAGGGTGTCATCATCATCCGTTGAAACAATTAATCATAAAATGTGACGATACTGCATATTAACTCCCCAAGAGGGAGATTTACAAGACTCTTCATGGAATAGAGGATT
This sequence comes from Phodopus roborovskii, assembly GCF_943737965.1. Lineage (NCBI taxonomy): Eukaryota > Metazoa > Chordata > Mammalia > Rodentia > Cricetidae > Phodopus > Phodopus roborovskii. Next base: position 236,778 of record NW_026125557.1, read on the forward strand.
ATAGGTTTAAAATACTATGCAAATCTTTATATTATCTTCGTTCTAAACAAGAACTGTCAATTGAAATAATTTAATTATGTAATTAGATTATGAGGCACCAAATTCCAGGTGTCATGGATGATATAATCATTGTTTTACCTAACTAAATAATCAAAAAATGAGTTGATGTAGCATGGCCCACTTCCTTAAGGTAGCTCCAAACCAGAGTCGTAAACATTGATGTCATGATTAATTTAAATGTTTTCCTTCATAATTAATATGTAGGTGGTCTAAAATAGTTGACTTGCACATCCTAGAACCAGAATCCACTAATCATGGATGATCTAAGATCCTATTTTAATAATTAAATTATAACATAATCAGAGGATGAAATAGTCTGCCATACTCGACACAATTTTCTCTCACTTGACTTCCACAAGGTTGTATGAAAGTCCCCAATTCATCCCTTATGTAATCGCAGAGTTTAGTAGTAAAAGGTGTAAATGTGGACATGTCGTAGTGTATGCAGGGCTTTAGAGGATATCACATCTTTAATGTTGGACTGCTGCCTCGAGAGAGATGGACTGCATTCCAATTATCCCTCAGACTATGCTAACAAATGGATTACCACCTTCCTGAAGGAAGTTGTCAAGGGAAAACTCACCTTTTGATGAATAATTGTGAGTCTTATTATCTTTTAATCCACAGTTTTACTTCTTATGAGAGAGAGGATTCATAAACAGAAGTCTTTGAACGGTTTCTCCACAGACTATGTTCTCTGATATTAGGTAATCTTGAATTGTGTAACCAGTAAAAGCTGTAGGCAAACTTCCAGAGATTCGGCTATGACTTGGTGAGGTGAACCACATGGTGTCTTTAAAAGTTTTAGGAAACAGTTGTCTTGGGAGATTGTAATGACCCATGATAACACTTCATCCTAGCTGCTCTCTAGTCCTTGGCCCATGATACCAGGATACAGAATGCAAGAAGGGTGGCCAGGCAACATTTATGATCCAACATTCTGTCACATTCTAGTGCACCTCCCACATGCTAAAATTAGCATACCCACCGATGGACTAACCTTACAGTCTCACTGATTTTCTCACTAACAATGCAGGCTTCTTTTTCTGAGTTATACCTATATATCAGTCTCTGAAGCTACAACCTGCCTATGGTGATTTAAGCATGAATACGAAAGCATCATTATGCCATTCAAGTACACTGATGATTACTTAAACCTATTTCCTAGGCTTCAATTTTCTCATTTCCAGAATGGAAACAATAACATTAATTGCCTCTACCATAATTCTTTTCTATTGACTGAAAAGAAAATAAATTCTCCTCACTCTCTTTCCTTTACAACAGCTGGATCTCATTGTTTCTCAGAGTTGTTTTGATGTGCATTTGGCTGGTGACTATGGATTTTGAGCACTGTTTTATGTTTCTTTCAGTCACTTTTGATTTCTCAATTGATATTTCTCTATTGAGTCCTGTATCCCTCTTTCTAGTATTGTTATATAGAGTTATTTTGAGTTGATGGTGTGTCATGTTATCAGCCTGACAGAGTTCATTATATAAGATTCTCTGAACTTGAGATTATTAAATTATACAATTTGTAAAATTTGGGTTGACTGTGTCCTTCAAGGGTCAGTTCTTTTCCAACCACTCAGAAACTGATGATGCAGAAACAATACAGTTTTTTTTTAGATCATTTAATCATTTGATCGTTAAAAATCTATTATTACATAATCAGTAATCACTGGATAACCCAGTGTACCTCATTCTCTGGGCAAGGCTTCTGGGAACAATCTCATGCTGTGTCATTCGCACAGCAGCCAAATAACAGATGACACCATCATTACTTACGCAAACAAATAAGTTAATAATTGGATAGTCCTGCATACTTCACTTGCATAAGATGGAACAAAACTCCAATGATTGTCAAGGAAGTAGTACTTAGATAATTAAATAATGACACATGATTGACTCCCAGGGAGGAATGGCCAGACTGCAGTCATGAAGAACAACATCTTCAACGATTTAAATAACTAATATACAATGAAAAATGTTTGAATAATGACATGGTGGTACATACTTAAATCCTCATGGAGTAGTCAGACTGATCTCTTCCTGGAATAATGATTTATTTAAAAAATTAAATTGAAAATTAGTTGTTATTTTAGACTAACACTAACAGGGTGGCACCAAAGTCCTAAACCTATCGCTGATGTAATGATCTATTTACATAGCTAAATGATGAAGTAATGAGATGAATTTACATCATCAACTCCCAAAATCTCACTCCAAAAGAGACTCATGGCGCACATGATTATCTGTGTTTTAAATACGTTACTTAAAAGATGAATTATTATTTAATTTCCTAGGTTAACAGTTAAATAAGTCAGTGTAGTATTAGATGATGTGATGGTCTGGTGTGATGGGCTCACATAAGGAGGCTCAAAACTCCAGTAATCACTGAATACATAATGACAGATTTTCATAATTAAATGAATAAACAATAAACAAGTGCATGGTGTTTTATACGTGAAGCCTAAGAGATTGCTCAATACTGAAGAGTCATTGAGTTCTTAATCATAGATTTGAATAAAAAAATGAAAGAATAGAGATAATTTTTCACAATTCACCCCTAGAGAGATAAAAAAATGATATCAACATTGATTTAAATAAACAAACAAATAAATATATAATGAAATCACAAGAGACAATTAACACCAACAAGTTGGATCGAGACTCCACTCTTCCTAGAGTAGAAAAAGACAGATTTGAATACTGAAATAATGAGTGTTAGATCGTCTGTCACACTTGAGTCACACAAAATCGCGTCAAACTTCAGGGTTCACAGATTATATAATAAAACAATTTAATAATTACAGCTTTAAATATGTAAGTCATTGACATTTTTTCTATCATCAATTCCTGGGCAGACTTGCCAGATATGAAAAAGTGTGCTGTCATCATGGATTTTTAACATTCCATAAGTTAATCGTCAGATAACCATACTGTCTTGCCTGATGAATACTTTTGGTCTGACATCATCTGAAGATATCATTGAGTTTTTAATTATAGAATTGAACAAAAAAAATGTCTCATAATTTCTTATAATTCACTCATAGAGAAATAACAAAATGATATCACAATTGATTTAAATAAATAAATAATTAATTATATCACAGTAGAAAATTAACACCAACAAGGTGGATCCAGACTCCACTCTTCCTGGAGTAGAAAAAGACAGATTGGAGAAATGAAATAATCAGATATTTAGATCGTGTGTCAAAATTGAATGGCACAAGGTGGCACCAAACTTCAGGGTTCACAGTTTATATAATGAAACAATTTAAGAATTACATCTTTACTTATGTAAGTTGTTGAAATTTTTTGTATCATCAAATCTTGGGCAGACATGCCAGACATGATAATGTACACTGCCATCACGGAGTTTTAAAATTTCATGAGTCAGTAATCAGATAATCATTCTGTCTTGCTTGAAGAACTCTGCTGGCCTGACATCATCACCAGTGCCTGATTCTCTGTTGTGGTGCGGAAGGACCTGATATGATGGGCTAAAAATGTTGCTATCAGCTGAAAAGATGGCTGCAGAAGGGGCCTCAGCAGCAGAGTTGAGAGAGAGATGTTCTTCCGTGTTCTGGGTTGTCATCCTTTTGTGAGGTCTCGGTGATGGTGCTGACCTGTTAGTGTCACGACTTTTTCTAATGGTAGATCACAACCAATGTGAAGATGTGGAGGAAGAGCAGGAAGTAAACAGCCAGACAACCATGCCTGCCTTGGTGAAGTCCTTGTACTACTCGGAGGGTACCCTGGAATCTACTGGCATCAATCACCTAGCATCCCTAGTACTCTGGGTGATGCATAGATCATTCAGAAACTGCTGTGTCCATGTCTACAGCCTTCCTAAACTTATCCTTGACAGACATTTGCACCCCAATTGTAATCGGTGATGGCATTGTCTGTTGTTTAAATAATTTAAAGAATAAAATAAGTCGGTAATAGCTAACTGTCACAATAAATAGGTGATGTAGCATTTAACTGGCAGGGGAGAATGGCCAGACTCCAGCCGTGAAGTATGTCAACATCATCAAAGGAAACAATTAATCATAAAATGTGATGATATTGCACATTAATTCCACAAGAGGGAGTTTTACAGGACTCTTCATGGAATAGAGGATTATTGGTTTACATAATAATACAAATATTTACATTGCCTTGGGTGTTAACATGAATTGTCCATTTAAATACTGTAATTATGTAACTAGATGATCTGTTGCACTTGGCCCCACAAGGTGGCACCAAATTCCAGTTGTCAAGGATGATATAATCATTGTTTTATATAATTAAATAATCAAATAATGTGTTGATGTAACATCACCCCTTCCCTAAAGTGGCTCCAAACCAGACTCGTGAACAATGCTGTCACGATTAATGTAAATAATTTAATTTCATAATTAATATTTAGATGGTCTAAAATTTTTGACTCAAACATCATGGAACAATAATCCATGGATCATGGATTATCTAATGTCCTCTTTTAATAATTAATTAATAACATAATTAGAGGATGAAATGGTCTGCCATGCTCGACACATGTTGTCTCTCAGTTGACTCCCACAAGATTGTGTGAAACTCCCAGGTTCATCCATTATTTAATCGCAGAGTTGATTAGTAAAATGTGTAAATGCTGAAGTGTCATTGTGTATGCATTGTTTTAGAAGATATCACACATTTAATGTTGGACAGCTGCCTCAAAGGAGATGAAGTGCAATCCAATAATCCCTAAGTCTACTATAACGAATGGATTATCAACCTCCTGAAGGAAGCTAACAATGGAAAACTCACCTTTTGATTAATAATTATGAGTCTTTTTATCTTTTAATCCATAGTTTTACTTCTTAGGAGAGAGAGAATATGTAAACCGAAGTCTTTGAACTGTTGCTACACAGACTATGTCCACTGATAATAGGTAACCTGGAATTGGGTAACCAGTAATAGCTGTAGGCAACCTTCCAGAGATTTGGTAATGACTTAGTTAGGGGAATCAAATACTGTGATTAAAAGTTTTAGGAGATAGTTATCTTGGGAAATTGTATTGTCCCATGGTAACTCTTTATCGGAGCTGCTCTCTGGTTCTCGGCCCATGGTACCAGGATACAGAATGCAAGGAGGGTTTCCAGGCAACATTTATGTTACAATATTCTAGTGTACCTCCCACATGTTAAATTAGCATACCCATCTTACAGCCCAACTGGTTTTCTCATGAAAACAAAGCACTGCTCTTTCTTTTGATTTATACATATTTACCAGTCTCTCAAGCTACAAAGTGCCTATAGTGATTTAAGCATGAAAAGTGTGGCAAGCCACAGCCCTGAGGTGGTGACTGGCTGGATGCCAGGTAAGTCCGAGCTTAGCTGTAAACAAGCCTTATTTGGAAGTGCTTGATGGATCTCCTGTGCTTCCTCCTTCTGTGACCTACCCAGGATCGCCTGTTGGCATGAGCTGATTGGGCAGTGAGTGCATATTTAAGGGCTTGCTGGAGCTGGAAGGAGCAGATTCTGATGTATAAAGTACCTGAAGAAACTGCTTGAAGAAGAGTCCTGTTTCCTTGCTGGCAGAGATAGACGCCACAGAAAATGAAAGCATCATTATGCCACTCAAGTACATTGATGAGTATTCAAACCTATTTTCTATGCTTCTATTTTCTCATTTCCAGGATAGAAACAATACCATTAATTGCCTCTACCATAATCCTTTTCTCTTTACAGAAGAGAAAACAAACTTCTATTCATTCTCTTACCTTTAGAACAGCTTGATCACATGGTTTCTCGGAGTAGTTTTGATTTGCATTTGGCTGATGACTAAGTATTTTGAGCACTGTCTTATGTTTCTTTCTGTCGTTTGTGATTCCTCAATTGATAATTCCCTATTAAGTCCTGTACCCCAATTTCTAATATGGTTATTTTGGGTTATTTTGAGTTGGTGGTGGCTCATGTTATCAGCCTGATCATGAGATTATTAAATTATTCAAGTTTGAAAGTCGGTGTTGACTGTGTCCTTCATGGGTCAGTTCTTTTTCAAACGCTCAGGAACTGATGATGCAAAACAATAGGTTTGTTTAAAGCGTTTAATCATTCGATCGATAAAAATCTATTATTATGTAATCAGTACAGTACTCACTGGATATCCCAGTGTCCCTTATCCTCTGGGCACTGGTTCTGGTACCAATCTTCTGCTGTGTCAATCGCACAGCAGCCAATCCCATAACAGATGACACCATCATTCTTTACCTAATCTAATGAGTCAATAATTGGATATTCCTGCATGCTTAACTTTCATAAGATGGAACCAAACTCCAGGGATTCTCAAGGAAGTAATACTTAGAAAATTAAATAATTTCACATGATTATCTCCCAGGGAGGAATGGCCAGACTCCAGTCATGAAGGACAACATGTTCATCGATTTCAATAATTAATATATAATTTGAAATAAGTGAATAATGACATGGTGGTGCATACTTAAATACCACATGGAGAAGTTGAACTGATCTCTTCGTGGAATAATGATTTATTTAAAAAATTAAATTGATAATTAATAATTTGGCATTTTATATTAACACTGACAAGATGGCACCAAAGTCGTAAAGCTACAGCTGATGTAATGATCTATTTAAATAGCTAAATAATCAAGTAATGAGATGATGTTACACCATCAACTCCCAAAATCTCACTCCAAAAGGGACTTATGGTCCATAACATAATCTTGTGTCTAAATAAGAAGTGTCAATTTAAATAATTTAATTATGTAATTAGATGAACTGTGGCACCAAACTCCAGGTGTCATGGATGATATAATCATTGTTTTATCTAACCAAATAATCAAATAAAGAGTTGATGTAACATCATCCACTTTCTTAACGTGGCTTTAAACCATACTCGTGAATATTGCTGTCATGATTAATTTGAATACTCTACTTACATAATTAATATATAGATGGTCTAAAATCCTTGACTTCCATATTGTGGAACTATAATCCACTGATCATGGGTTATCTATAGTCCTATTTTCATAATTAAATTATAACATGATCAGAGGATGAAATGCTCTGCCATACTCGACACAATTTATTCTCACTTGACTCCCACACTATTGTGTGAAAGTCCCCAGTTCATCCCTTATGTGATCACAGAGTTTAGTAGTAAAATGAGTAAATGCATACATGCCATTTTGTATGCAGGGTTTTAGAAGATATCGCATATTTAATGTTGGATGGCTACTTCAATACAGATGGACTAAAATCCAATTATTCCTCAGTTCACTCTAACAAATGGATTACCACCTTCCTGAAGGAAGTTAACAATGGAAAACTTTTGATGAATATTTGTGAGTCTTATTATTTTTGAATCCATATTTTTTTTTTCTTCTTAGGAGTGAGAGCATTCATAAGCAGAACTCTATGAACTCTTTCTCCACAGACTATGTTCTCTGATATTAGGTAATCTTGAATTGGGTAACCAGTAAAAGCTGTAGGCAAACTTCCAGAGTTTTGGCTATGACTTGGTGAGGTAAATCATATGCTGTCTTTAAAATTTTAGGAGATTGTTTTCTTGGAAGATTGTAATGTTCCATGATAACACTTCATGGAAGCTGCTCTCTGGTCCTTGGCCCATGATACCAGGATACAGAATGCAAGCAGGGTTGCCAGACAACATTTATGATCCAACATTCTGTCACATTCTAGTGCACCTCCCACATGCTAAAATTATGATACCCACCAAAGGACTATCCTACAGCCTCACTGATTTTCTCAAAAACAAAGCAGGCCTCTTTTTCTGAGTTATACCTATTTATCAGTCTCTCAAGCTACATCATGTCTATAGTGATTTAAGCATGAAAACGAAAGCATCATTATGCCAATCAAATACATTGGTGAGTATTTAAACCTATTTTCTATGCTTCAATTTTCTCATTTGCAGAATGGAAACAATACCATTTATTGCCTCTACCATAATCCTATTCTATTTACTGGAAAAAAAATTTCTCCTCACTGTCTTACCTTTAGAGCAGCTTGATCTCATGGTTTCTCAGAGTTGTTTTTATTTGCATTTGGCTGATGACTAAGGATTTTGAGCACTGTCTTATGTTTCTTTCAGTCACTTTTGAGTTCTCAATTGATAATAATTCTTTATTGAGTCGTGCATCCCACTTTCTATTATGGTTATGTAGAGTTATTTTGATATGGTGGTGTGTCATGTTATCAGCCTGACAGAGTTCATTAGATAAGATGCTCTGATCCTGAGATTATTAAATTATTCAATTCGTAAAATCGGTGTTGACTGTGTCCTTCATGGGTCAGTTCTGTTGCAACCTCTCAGAAAATGATGATGCAGAAATAATACAGTTTTTTTGAAAGTCATTTAATCATTCCATCCTTAAAAATCTATTGTTACATGATCAGAAATCACTGGATAACCCAGTGTCCCTCATTCTCTGAGCCCTGCTTCTGGTACCAATCTCCTACTGTGTCAATCGCACAGCAGGCAAAACCATAATGGATGGCAAAATCATTATTTATATAATCAAATAAGGAAATAATTGGATAGTCTTGCATTCTTCACTTTCATAAGATGGAACCAAACTCCAGTGGTTGTCAAGGAAGTAACACTTACATCATTAAATAATGCCACACGATTAACTCCCAGGGAGGAATGTCCAGACTTGAGTCATGAAGGACAACATCTTCGTGGATTTAAATAATTAATATGTAATGAAAAATAATTGATTAATGACAGGGTGGTGCATACTTAACAACTCCCACATGCAGAAGTTAGACCATTCTCTTATTGTAATAATGATTTATTTAAAAACTTAAATTGATAATTAATTAGTTAGCGCTTTATATTAACTCTGACAAGATGGCACCAAACTCATGAACCTATGGCTGATGTAATGATCTATTTCAGTAGCTAAATAATCAAGTTATGAGATGATGTTACATCATCAACTCCAAAAATCTGACTCCAAAAGGGACTTATGGTCCATAACATCACCTTTATTTTAAATAAGTTAATTAAATGATGAATTATTATTTAATTTCCTAATTTTACAGTTAAATAAGTAAGTGTAGTATTAGATGATGTGATGGTCTGGCATGACAGACTCCCATAAAGAGGCTCAAAGCTCCAGTGATCACTGAGTAAATAATGACAGATTTTCAAAATTAAATGAATAAAAGTTAAACTAGTGGATGGTGTTTTATATGTGACTCCTACAAGATTGCTCAAAACTGAAGAGATCATCAAGTTTTTAATCATAGATTTGAACAAAAAAATAAATGAATTGTGAGATAATTTCTCATAAGTCACCCCTAGAGAGATAACAAAATGATATCACCATTGATTTAAAGAAATAAATAAATAATGAAATCACAGGAGACAATTAACTTCCACAAGGTAGAAAACCTTGTTCAGATGAATTCATTTTTCTAAATCAAATCCTACATGATTGCATTATTTTACATGTACCAGTTCATGATGAAGGAATATTGTTGTTTGTATAAGTGCCTTGGCACGTGGGTCAAGTACGAGTGGTCACAAGAGAAAATATTCATGTGTGGAAAACTGTGATTACAGATTTGATTTAATTTTAATCATGTGATGTCAGTGTGTTGGTTTGTGACTGTGAATGCTTGTTCCCAAGATGGTTAGACCCTTGAATATTCCTTGATCAGGAACTCCAGAACATTCTCAAACATCAGGCATACGTCCTCTCAATGAGCTTGTCATAATTTTGCTTTTCCATTCTCTATGCTGTACATATTTCACATCCTTTCATATTATCTTGATAACAGGTAATAGGGAACAACTTACAGTAAAGAAAACACATCTCATATAAACAATTTGGTGAATAATTTAGATATCATACTTGTCTTTAGTTTCAAAGAACTACTTTGTTTCATTTGAAGATGGGGTATTATTAAGTTCACTAGAAACAAGAGAAATGATAAATGTGTGTTTCCTTGGGAGACAACTCACACAGATGAAAATAAAGAAATGTGGAAAGTGTCCTACTCTAGAAAATGTACTTTCTTATCTGACAATTTCTGCAACACAAGAAGAGGTGAGGGGGAGAGAAAGAGGGAGGAAGAGAGGGAGAGCACAACACGTACTTCTCCACTTTCTGATCATGTATTCAGAAACAAAGAATCATTACATGAGACAGATTCTGACTTCCTCAGGAGATGATCTAAGAATAAAGCCTGGATTCAGAAGAAATTTTCCCGCTGACTGGTGGGTGTGCTAGAGGCTCTGATTGGTTAGTAAAACCTGAGTGACAGAATCAGGTGTGCACAAGAGACACAGTCCATTGAGGGCAGCTTTTGGAAGGTGACCAAATATTTTAAATTTTTAGCATACATATAAAAGCCTATAGAGATTCTACCTAAACAACCCAGACTCCCTGGGTATATGGGTGTTGTTTTGATTCTTGCTAATTTTGCTGGCTAGGATTGATGTGGGGTGGGACAAGAAAGGAGTCCATGGGCTCACACTCAGGAGGTGTGGGTGAAGAACTTTTCTTAGCTGCCATCGTGTTCCTTGAGGTGTCATAGAATGTAATTTGGGCAAGGTGCAGTTAGCACCGTGCCAAGCCAGATCTCTATGAGTTCAAGGCTAGCCTGGTCTACAGAGTTCCAGGACCAGCTCCAAAACTACAGAGACCCTGTCTCAAAGAAACAAATAGATAGATTGATGCTGCCCATATGTAGATGTTGTTTGAGAACTGTAACCTGACACATATATTTACAGTCAATGATCTGTTTCTCAAACCTCTGACCTGACATAACTGTGGCAAGCAGGATTGGACACATGACGGTTTCCTCGTTGCCAATTAAATATTAATTGCCTCAAAATAACCATCCAAAACTGTGCACCCAAAGTGATCTGTATTCATACACATGACAGGGATGAAAACTAGCTGAGAAATTTCAGAATCACTACCCCTATCACAGTCTGGTCCTTTCTCATAAAGTTTACTAAATCACCTGAATTTTTTTCTCATTTTTTTCCTACAGTGTACACAATAAACCATGCCTCCTACTCTTGCCTAGAGGCAGAAAAAATTGCTCTACAAGTGAATTGTTTTCCTATGAACACATTGTGTATGACTTCATGATGGAAAGTGGAAAATTTTAAATCTCTTATGTGGAATAGTTACTTAAGAATTTTGGAGATGTAATATATAGCACAGATGTTCATTGCTTTGGAGAGTAACAGACTTGTGTCAAAGCCAATTGATTCGACATGGAGAGTTTGCCTCAGCAACATTATTTTCTAACAGGATGAAAATGCAGCTGTTCTCCCTTCCTAGGGAGAAATCCCTTCACATACTTGGGAGATTAATAAAGAAAAATCTCTTTAATGATGGCATGCATACATCTGTAGCTAATGCTCAAAGTAGACCCAGATTAGATACATTCGCATTCCACATACACAATCTTCCTTAAATGTCTTTTGGGTCCATGGTCCAAGTTACACTTTGAAAAAATTAAAGAGAGACAGGGAACTTGTAGTTGTAGGCATTGAGATATATGGGAAGATTATATGGCAAAGAAACATCCTAGAGTAATTTCTTAAATACACCATTGACCTGGTCTTGAACTCATTATGATCTGCCAACCTCTGCCTTCAGAGTGCAGGGATTTAAGCTTCTTCAGAATAGCATTTTGTATACTACTCCAAGGGGGGATGGGAGGAGTGGAAGAAAATAGGGGACTTCTATGAAGTAGCAGGAATCATCAGACCATCAGACAAATTCTGGAGGCAGCTACTCAAATTACACTATACAAGAGGAACACAGGCTATCTCAAGAACATTATTTGACTAAGCCCAAGATGGCATTTAAATCAATATCGACAGCTCTACATGGTTGAAAAGCTTAGGTTCTCAGGATCTGAAGCAAACCCTCCATGAAAGCTGTGACTGCAGAACATCACCAGCTCTACCAAGCACAGTCCTGGTTTTAGAGAAAGCTCTGCTTTTTTGTCAATATATTAGGCCCTTAGGGAAGCCTCCCATGAATGATCCTCCTCCCTGACTGAGTGTGTAAATTAAAGCCATCTGAACTGCATGATAGGGCAATTCCTTAACATGACAATGATTTGATTCTCAAATAGTTTTCACCTGGTGTCCTATTGCCAACCTGGAATAACAATGCTTGTCTCAAGAAGAACACTGTAACTTCATGGCACAACTGGCTTTAATGTTGCTTTTGACAGTGTAATGCCTCCTTGAGCACCTTGTTAGAGACCTGTTTTTCGTAGAACAATGGGCATAGTAGCAGATAATAAATCAACGGTGGCTTATTTGTGACAGTTTTGACCCAAATGTCTAGACAATCCTCTTAAATAAATGTGTATTCTACCATCCTGATTTCTAGCAGAACTGGTTATTATACAATTGTCTTTGGAGTGTCTTAGAGGCAGTCGTCTGTAAGCTAAAATCTACCTTGTGAACTTACTATTTATTTCCAACATTTGGTGAATCATTTATACAAACAATTTTACTCATCTACATCATGGCATGTAAGTAGAGTACACTAAACAATAGGGAAGCCTTTTACAACAGCCACAATAATGCATGTCAACAAATAAATGTAAAATGCAAAGTGCTAAATGTCTTGAAGATACTAGAGAAATGATGCCTCTCCAAGGATGGCAATCTTTCCATGGATGCAACTGAAACAGATTGATGTTGAGTAGAGGCATGTTTCTAAGCACAGTTCCCTGCTCCCAATGCTCTGAGTGAAGTGATTCAGAGGCCTACACCTGGGCACAGCAAATTGCAAGGACCTTGTGATACATCACAGGACAGTGAAACTGGCTGCAGTTTCCCATTCAGATTCAAATTGGTTCAGGAATGTGAGGATCTGCCCCTCCCCAACTGGGAACAGCAGCCCCTCATTCACCATGTCATGGTTAGCAGCTCTTCCAATATATCCAGTCAACTCCCTGTGGCAGTAATTTAAGCACACCAGAAACAAAACATTGTACCAGCTTCATTTCAGAGACAAACGTGAAACTGGCACACAGGTGGGACCTGTACCAGTTGGAGACACACACCTTTAATCCCAGCACTGGAGAGGCAGAGGAAGGTGCATCTGTGTGATACTGAGGCCACGTTGGTCTATAGAGTTATTTCTAGGACAGGCACTGTAAGGATGGAAAAATTTAGCCTAACTCTCCACTGAACCCAGGAGTAGGCATAAGGTCACATTCTTAACTGTTTATGACAGGGATGTTTAAGACATCACCTGTGAGTGAGTGAACACAGGAAATGAGCCTTGTCACACCACCCACTTCCTGGGTTAAGCACGGTCTTGGATAGTTCAAATTGATTGGTCTGCACTGGATGCTATGAGATGATTGGTTTAGGATACATGGGCTTTGTTGTAACCCTATAAAAGCTGTCTCAATCTTGTACCCAAGATTCCCCCAGTCCTATACTGCATCTTGGAATATGGCTGCAGACCCCAATGCTCTTGAAATATAAGAGACCTCATGCTTTTGCATCAAGACCACTTCTCATGAGTGATTTGGGGGGACCTGAGTTGGGGCATGAGTGTATATGTGCTCTGTGGGTCTTTCAGCTCCAAAGCTACTGAGAAACCCTGTCTCAAAAAAAAAAAAAAACATACAAACACAAATATGCCCTATAAATATTCATAATGACAGGTTACCTGAAGGGCCTGATTGGATATTGAGTCCTGCGTGACAAAGGTTACACAGTCCTTAATCACACAGTACAATGTTTCCTGACACTGTATTCCACCCCAGACAAATATATTTTCTAGATCAGCAGAGATATGCATTTATACAGCACTTGTCCAAGACTGCAAAAGCAAACCCTGCTATCTTCCTGTACTCTTTTCTTCCTTCTGGATACAATGTGGCTAGCTAGCTTGCACAGGACAGTAAGCAATGTTGTTGAAGTGATTATTCCATGTCCCAAATTAAGAGGATTCCAGGACACAACAGGAGATGTTTATGCTGTAGTTTCACACTGAAGTTCTTTGAACTAAAGGTAGTTGTTGCCTGGTTCTCACTTGGACTTCAGACTCACAGGGTAGAAATACAAAAACCAGATCTCAAAGAAGAAAATACGTGTTTTTCCAATCAAAAGGCTGGGTGAAGGCTGCATTGCTTTAGAAATAAGAACCCAGTCCTGTTCAAGTAGAGAACACTGAATAATGCAGATGTTTTCTCATCTGCCCACTGAGGAAGATGTGCTGGCTCACCATAGTTCTCATAGAGGCTTTCTTCCCAGCCCCATTCTCTCCAAGTATTCACCTAACCATGGAGACAACAATTTTTATTATTATTAATTTCTCAAGAATTTGTGCTGAATTTCAGGAATAAATTCCCAATGCCATGGACCTACCATCCAGTCTTCTGGCAGGAGAAAGATTTATTGTCTTGTTTGTGCTATGGTTCCTGCATTTCTCTAGTGTTTGTCTGAAGGGCCTGTGACAACCAGGTAAAATGTACTACGACTTCTCCTAACCTAAGGAAGAAGCCACAAATTAAATATCTTCTTTGAGTGTTCTAAAATCTCTCTTTAGTTTTTAATATTCTTGAGCACATTTCTATCTGTTAAGTAAGAGAATCATTCCAGTGTGCATTGTATAATCATCTCTGCAAGCTCTTCATATTGTGTGGAGGACGAAGGAGAATATGAACCTGTGCACTGCAGGAAAAGAGCTGGGTCATCATTGCAGACATGTAAGTTACATTAAAGTTCCTTATGCACCAGGTGGGGGTGCCCCATGCCTTTGATCCCAGCACTCAGGACGTAGAGACAGCCAGATCTCTGTAACTTCAAGGCCAGCCAGGTTTACAGACCAAGTACCAGGGCACTGTGGAAAACTGTATAAAAACCAAAAATAAATAAATAATTCAATTAAAGAGAAAATCTACTGAAAACAACAACAGTAATTACATTGACCTGTTGATGCCCAGATGGAAAATAATTTAATTTCTGTTCCTGCCACATGTATCATGAAACAGCATGAAGCATCCGCACAATCCACACATTCAACATCATGCACACCTAGAAAGTTCTGTAGATCAGAAATTCCATTTGTTCCCAGAAACTCAACTTTCCTGAATCACACCATTGTTGTGGGAGGTAGGAAAATGTTAATAGCACTCTGATCACATATTGCTGAAGGAAGATCCCCATCACTTCTTTTTAGCAGTTTCTAAACTTTGAGTAAATCATGTAAGAAAACCTAAATGTTGAATAAGATGTTCATAAATTCCCGAAGCCAAACTTACAGTTTACCAGTGAATGTTCCCACAAAACACAAAAGCAACCCTGTGATGCAAAAACGTGTCACGTGGTCTCAAGTTTTCCATCTGGCAGACATAATTTTCTGTAGAGGAAAACTGGGATTGTTGAAAGTGGATTTATTGGGCTGTCTCGGAGGCTGAGGGCCACATACTCTAACAATGCCTAACAATGTAAATTTGAAGAATTCTGTAGTTGCTTGGTTTATGAATCTATATGTCTTAGCTGGTCTTCAGTATAAATGAGTATTTCAAAGAAATGCTCTCTAAAGCTATTATGGAATAGACACAGTAGGATCCATATGGCATCAACTTTGTGGAGCCTATAAGATATGTGTCCAAGTATGATGGTATTTTGTGGTCCTTTAAAAAATGAAGCTCCATTTTATTCATTCACTAAATTTAAGTCATCAACCAAAGGTAGGGCAATGCCAGAGGACTTCTATTAATATGTATAAATGGCTAATAGTAATTGCTTCCCATATTAAATGCACTCCATAACTGCACATACCATCTGCATTCAGGCCCCGTATAGCTGCACTTACTGCCTGCCTGAAGGGTATGTGTAAACCTGACTGGGCCTAAATCTATTGTTATTTAGATGGGAGACTTTCACCATCCAGGCTTAGGCATCTTGTAGCAGGAAAGATAATGTCTTAAGTACAATAGAGTTATTTGATTTCAACTTTCCAGGTTGAAATGGTGGTAAGGGAAAATTAAAAGCACTGTGGTCAAATCTTGCTGAAGGATGATCCCCATCTCCTATTTCCACTGATTTTTAAACCTGAATGTGGAATGCCACATTCCTAAATTCCAGAAGCCAAAATATTAGTTTCTTCCTTGTATGTTCCAAAACATGCCAAAAGCAAGCCTGTGACGTACAGAGGAAACGAATATTTGTTTCAGTTTTGTTTTCTTTTGGTTTGGGTTGTTTTTTCAAGGCAGGGTTTCTCTGTAGTTTTGGAATGTTCTTTGAAAATCAGCCTGGCCTAGTACTAACACTGATCTGTCTGGCACAACCACCCAAGTACTTGGATTACAGTCTTACACCACCACAGACCAGTATGGATACTGATATCACATCTATCTCACTCTCCTCAGGGAACATATATACAAGCAGGCTCAGAGCACAAGGGCCATTGGCCCTGGTCTGCACAAGTCACATGGTCCCTCACAATCCCAGCAGCAATGACAGCTAGGCAGAGCTGTTCTTCCTGCACAGAATCCCAGACACTGACCATAATGTGTGGCGGTGGTTTACATTGGAGCTCCTACAAGAGAGTGTGCAATTTCTTTTCATGAAAACATCTGTCCATTACCACCAAGAAATGGCCAGTCAGGCATTTTGCATGTCATCTAAAATTGATTACAGTTTCCACAATGCTAATTTCCACTGATGGAAAGCACGAAATTGCTCATGTTCCTTCTGTCTCCCACCTCTTTCTGCACAGTGTCTACAGCAAAACCAAAGTTCTTAAATGAACTCAATTCTTTCATATTCCTCTCTTTAATTGCAGTCCCCAATACCAGCCACAGTGTTTGGTAAACAGTCAATAAATGATCTGTATTTGCTTCTCAATGAGCACCCAAAGCCTCATGCTGAAGGATTAGCAGTAGTTTCTTCCCAGCACAGGCTAGTACAGGCACGATAAAATGTGATCCATGCAATTTTCATACCTAACCCTGTATGTCATGCCCCAGCTAAATATATCCTTCCAAAATTTTGATAACACAAATCTAGTCTGTCTTCATTCATGTGTCATGAATTAATTCACCCTGAGGATTAAAAAAAATCACTGAATATTCATTAGTTAAGATTTTTTTTTCTTATTGCTGTGTATAAACACAAACAAATTCCACAAGTCTTGTTGTTTTTTTGAGAAAGAGTTTCTCTGTGGCTTTGGAATCTGTCCTGGAACTAGTCTTATATACCAGGCTCGTCTTGAACGCACAGAGATCTGCTTGCTTCTGCCTCCTGAGTAATCCTCTCCCAGTCAGGGAATCCAACCCCGGTCTAACCAATGACAGGCAGGGATGAGATATTCACCACTATTCTATCCAAGAGAGATCTTATACAGAAGACATTTAATTGGAGTGACTCACAGTTTAAGAGGTCCAGTCCATTGTCATCATAAGAAAAAATGATTTGAAGAAGAATGTCAAGCTGGTTTGTTTCATCTTGATACACAGGCCACAGTACGTCATCTTACACACTTTCTCATATCCAGCACATGGAAACCCTGACAGCCTACAGTTAAACTCTTCTTCCCAAAATGCCAATCTAACTGCATGAATGACACACCTTCTAATAGTACCACTCCCTATGACATCATCGGCCCAATCTCACTCTCAAACCATCATATTTCTTGAAGCAGGGCCTTTTTCATGATAGTAACTTAAGCAGCTGACTACCTACCCTGATTCCCCTTGAAATACACACACACACACACACACACACACACACACACACACACACACACACACACAAAACTGTTCATTTTACTCTAGTCTGAAGAAAAAAAAAGCATGCTACACATGATTTTGTTTTTCCTGTAAGTGCAATGCATGGTCGACTTCATGATGTCCATGATATAAATGGACAATTTTAAAACACGATGGACATAATTTTTCATCTTCTGGTATCTTTACATCATTTGAGAATTTGGAGTGGGTTACATTTTAAATCAAATTGCAGTGTTACAGATTAATGATTTTTGTTTATTAAATATTTCTTTAAAAATAATTGGTATCCACATATAAAATGTTTAAGATGCTTGGTCCACAAACAGGTACTGAAGGAATACATTCACTTATTTAAGAAGGGATAATCAAGAGATCAGAAAGGACATTGCCCTGGAAGCAACAAACTGGGATCAAGGACACCTATGTCAAAAAGAATGAGACTGTCTCAGAATTCTAATTCTGAAAAGCTGGAAGAGCAGCTGTTCTATATTTGCCTTTCAAATGAGAAATAACTCCATAGGCTTAAGAGATATGTAAAGAATATCTCTGTAATGATAGCATGCATTCTTTTCTAGCTAATGGGCAAAGGGGACAGAGCCTAAAACAGATGTGTTGGGAGATTTTGAGACAGGGTTTACCTGTGCAAAAGCCTTAGTTGTAGTGAGACTACCTGTGTTTATGACACTGGACTGAATCACACAGAAATCTGCTTGCCTGTGTCTCCTGAGTACTGGGGTTAAAGGCAAGCACCACCACAACCTGGATCCTAAAACAGACTTTAGCATTACAAAGTTCCTGCCATTTTTAAGTTCATCCAGGTTCAGATTACAACTGACACTTTGAAGAATTTAAGTAGTAATAAGAAACAGGAAGTAAGGCCAGGAATGCAATTAAAGTTTTCAACAGAAAAATTAGTACTATAATTATTTAATAATACATGAGTAACATGAAACACAGGTTCACACTTCACTGACAGGGCTTGGAGTGGAGGACCAGAACATGAGGAAAAGAGGAAAGGCAGAGCAAAGAAAAGATAAAACCTGTGAAAGGGACGTCTTGCTTAACCTATGTCTTATTCTAAGTACGCTTCTTATGAGGAATAGCTTACTGTTCTCTCCTTTCAGGGGGAGATGGGAAAAAATGGGAGATTTTAGGAATTCAGTAGGAGTTATCTTTCAATGAGACCAGCTCATGAGAATACTACTCAAGCATTGCATCATGAGGAGAACACAGTGCATCTGGGGAACTTTAGTGATTAAACCCACAGCACACTTGGGACCAGTAACCCCAGCTCCATGTGGTGGGAATAGTAGTGTTCACAGGATATGAAGCAACCTCACCACAAAGGCTCTGGTTCAGACAATTTCATTCTCTTCAAACATGTTCATTATGTTAAAGGAAGGGATCTATTTCATTCTCAATACCTGAATGTCTAACTCTAGGTGCTCAGGATGATACTGGCTCTACTAAGCTCATTAGTGGGTTTGAGAAAGAGCTATGTTCCTTCTTTGTGAGTCAGGACCTAAACAGATGTCTTGCTTGCTCTGTCAACCCCTCAACACAACAGTGTTTACTTTTTCAAATAGTTTTCCTCTGGGTACATCTTGCCAATCTGGATGAACTATGATTTTCTCTAGAAGAAAACTTGACCATCTGGCAGACCATTCCAGTAATTCCCCCTTAAGCAGCTTGAGAATGACCTCTTCTATGACATGAGGATGGGCCTAGGGGTACTTTGTTAATCAGGAGTTTCTCCTTTGACATGATTTGCAGCCAAACTACTACAGAGAGACTTAGCGATACAAAAAGAGATAATTTTTATGTAGCTTAAAATTGAGTTTAGGTGAACTGAACTTGCTCTTTACCTGGTTGTCACAGTCACTTAAAATCAGGAAAGTGAAGCGGGCTCCAGATGACAAACACGATAGTAGCTCTTTCTCCTCCTAGAAAGCTGGATGATGGCTCTAAGAATGTAGGAGTTTTATCCCTGAAACTCAGAGAAAATGGTTGGAAAATGCATAGTAATGAAAACAGTTGTCTTCCTAGAAATAGTTGGAGGGGAATGAAACTAGGAAGTTTGTATTTGTGAGCAATATTGTTAGTCAACACATGTTCAGTAGCAGGTTAAAAACAAAAGAAAGCAAAAACTAACTGCATTATTCAAGGTTCTCTGCATGGACAGGGATGGAAGGATGAATTTCTCCATCTATGTAATACATGGATTTATTATAATGTCTCATAGGCTTTGGTCCAGGTAGTCCAAAAATGGCTGCTTGACAATGGGCACCTGGAGACTACAGCAGTTGTTTAGTTCACCAGGGTGCATGTCTCAGCTGGTCATCATTATATTTGCCAAGCCCAAAGAAGAAAGCTCTAAAGCTAGCAAAGTAATAAACTTGGTAGCCATAGCTAGGGAAAGCAGCAACAGAAGAAGAACTTCCTCTTTCAATTCCCTTTAGACATGCAGTAGACCACAAGATGGTGCGACTCATATAAAGGTGGATCTGATTCTTCATTACATGTTTTGTTTTATTAATATATTTCATTTTTGATTACTGGCACCCTCCTTATTTGTGATATTAAACATGTGCAGTGCCACCCAGTAGTTAAAGACGGATCTCATCATCTAATTCCATATAAAGCTTCCCTGAGTGGCTTTGACAGTTCTGGAACACATTCTGCCTGCCGGTCCCATCTGAAATCCTATACGGGAACCCATTCCAACTTGTTATGGGTACAGAGAGCTCAAATAACAACTGTGGTCCATAAGATATTATCTTTCCTACCATACGTAGTCTGGTCCTTTTTGGTTATTTATCTCCTATTTAAAAGCAATATATTTGGGCCCATACAGGCTTATAGACACCCTTTAGGCAGGGAATACATGCAAGTATGGGTTTCCTTAACATAGATAATATGTGCAGTTATGGAGTGTCTTTAATATTAGGTGAAATAATTCCTATTTGCTCTTTATATATATTCATAGAACACCTCTGCCATTGACCGACCATTGGTTAACTAAATTCTGAAATGAATTAAATGGAGCATTCATTATCTGTAGTGACATAAGCACCTTGGCCTTGCCTGTGGCATGGACCACGCCCATTGGGGGGGTGGAGACAGGGCCTGATATGACCGGGGGAACGAATTTTGAGGAGGATACTGGGAGAGCTCTCTTTCCTGCAGCACAGGAACAGCTTCCTGGGACCAGGAACCTGCTGGTGTTCGTCTTTCTATAATGTAAGTTATTTCTCCCTGAATAAACTTCTATTCAGCCTATTTTTTTCTCCTGATCCTTATCGAACATCAATATCTGGTGTCAGAAGCAGAATCTGGATTTTTACCGGACCTGGTTTTCACCAAGTCGGCAGACACTGCTTGCTTCCCACACCATCCCTGAATGAGCAGGGTTCCTTGCCTAACCAGGTGGATATACCACACCTTGTGGGACATTTGCCTCTACCCTACAACTTTACATCCACTGTGGCACTGAGAAAGCTAACACTGCTTCTCATCTTTTGCCTATTCCCCACTTTGCATTTGCAGCTGTGGTGCACATGGTGCCTGCCCAGCTGGTGTGTTTTCTGTGGCCCAAAGGCGCCAGTAAGTGGCAACACCTGTTAGCCCTGGGGGTCCTAGAAATTTGGACAAAGCTCCTTTCACTCATGAGTTTAAAAAAATTTTGCTTGCCTTAGTTTGTTAAGAGCTATTCCACAGGGAGAACGATCAGAAGGATTGTCTGCTGCTGGTTGCAATTTGGTGGGACACCGACAGGCACTACCACCACAAATTGAGATCAACAACTAAAACCATCAAAGTTCGAGGACAGCAGAATTATACCTAAGGTAATTGCAACATTCTTCGCCATTTAAGATGATATAATATGAGACCAATTGTTCCATACATAGGGTGGATAATCTTATGATGCAAGACTTTAGAAATTCTTTCACTTCAAATATAGAATGAATTTTAACATAAGAAAAATCATGCCTTAACAAATAAATACATTTTTTTGTAATAGCAATGGGTATCAACATTAAGATATTCCAAATGGTTTGAGCTTAAAGCAAACAATAAGAAAAATTTAAAAACCAACAGAGACTTAGTAACAGGGGTTCAAAATATGGAAAATAACAATAGAGAGCTAAAAAACCAAATGCAGAATATTGAAAATGACAATGGAGAGCTGACAATTAGAATGAAAACATAGACTGTTAAAAAAAGGTTTAGAATATTGAAAATGACAATATTAGAAGGCAAAACATAGAATGCTTAGAAAAACAGTTCACTCTATTGAAAATGGCAATAGAAGGATGAAAAACAACAGAAAACATACAATGTTTGGAAAAAATTGTTTAGAATTTTGAAAATGAAAATGGAGAGCTTAAAATTAGAAGACAAACATACAGTACTTAGAGAAAAAGATTCAGAATATTAGACATGTAAATAGAGAGCTGACAGGTAGAACACAAAACATGGAACATAAAAATAACCAACTAGAAACCAGAATTTTTTTATGTCTAATGCTTCAAAAATCAAAACAGAAACAATGCAATTCATTAACATGCTGACAGGAACAGCTGATTCCTGGTTGAACAGAGCTGCTAATAAAGTTAAAACCTGGAATATCAGATGCAAAGAGTAGCAGAATCTGTTCCATGTCTTAGGATTAATTGAAAGCTACCAGATAGAACTTTGTGTCTGGAAGGCAGTTTACATTTCATTCAGATTTTATCTAAGAATAATAATATTAAAAACATGGACTCTTTAGTAGTTGGAGAAAGCAAGGGACTTACTGATTCAATGAAGTCTCTAGAAAGTTATGTGATTCATTATCATACACTCAAAGACAAAGTGCTGAATATATTTCAGGCCTTAGAAGACTGCTGAGCCCTGACAAATCAGGGTAAGACAGCCATTTTACCTCCCTGCCTTTGTTGTGGTCTGTCAAGTACTGTAGGCCTTAGCCAAAACTGGCTGTACCAACCTTGCTGTGAGACCTTTGGTGACTGTCCAGGTAGCATGTTGTTTCTGTCCTTGCTGCACCATTTGAAAGTTGCCCATCCATACTTCCTGCCTCCCCCTAGTATTGTTATTTTCCTTTTCAGGTCTTTGATGAGGTTGAAGATTAAATTATTACAACTATAATTCTCTCTTCCTAGTTAGATATAACAGGTTCTAGACTTATTCTTTCCAGCTTAGGACAACTCTATTGTAAACACTGTTTTGACTTCACCCTAGGACTAGATAGTTAGGTCTTAAGATTGTATATTCTCAATTTTCCTTTTGATAGAGCACAATTTCTTTTTATTTAATTTATTATTTTACATGTTGATCTCAGTTCCCTTTTCTTCCCTCTATCCCTCCATTCCTCCCTCCCTCCCTTTTACCCCCTCTGCCCTCTCACATTCATCCTAACCACCCTCCCCTCCTATCCCCCCACCCCAATTCCATATGTAGAGCAATGTCATCCAGTTTGGGTCATGTGGATCTGACAGGTTATTTGAAATATGAACTAGGGCTTCTCACCTGTATCGAGGTGAAGTCAGTTATCCCTCCCTGGGGGATGTGTTCGCAAGGTCCATTTGTGCACCAGGGATATATCCTGGCTCCACTGCCTGACGTCTATCGCGGTAAATAAGGATCAGGATAAACAAATAGGCCGAATAGATGTTTATTCAGGGAGAAATAACTTACAACCTAGACAGATGAACACCAGGAAATTCAACCCGATCCTCTCCTGTCCGAGTCACGCCAGAAAGAGAGCGCTGTCCTGGCCCCCTCTGACCTCCTTCCACAGGTCACTTCCGCCAAGCTCCACCCCCCCAATGGGCGTGGTCAGTGCTACAGAAGAACTATCTCACTTCAATTCCCCTTTTAGTCTAAAGAAAAGATTTAAGCTTAATACAAAACTATATACAAAACAGTGAATAACAATTGTGCTACAAGAAAAGGAAAATCGAGAACAAAATGACCTACATATCTAGTCCTAGGGTGAGGGCATAATGGAGTTTACAATAGAGATGTCCTAAGCTGGAAAACATAAGTCTAGTACCTAATATATCTAGCTAGGAAGAGAGAATAATAGTTGTGATAGTTTAATCTTCAACCTCATCAAGACCTGAGAAGGAAATTAACCATACAAGAGTAGACATGAAATGCGGATGGACAACTTCCAAAAGGTGCAGCAAGGACAGAAACAGCAAGCCACCTGAACAGTCACCCTTGGTCTCACAGCGATGTTGGTACACCCAGATTTGGCTAAGGCCAAGAGAACTTGACAGACCACAACAACAACAGGGAAATAGAATGGCTATTTTACCCTGACTTGGCAAGGCCAAGCAGTCTTCTATATTTGTCTCCTGCAAGCACATAGGACTGCATGTCCAAATCAGTGGTCAAGGTGGGGGCAATTCTATGCCCAACAGGCCATTAGCTGAAGTGAGATTGAACTCCAGCAGGAGCAACAACAGTGTCCAACATATTTTCGGGAAAGTGCACGGTGCTGTCAGGAGCAACAGTGTCTCATGTCAATGGAGTACTAATATTAATACATTTAAATGCCATGTTCTGCATGTCTATGAAGTGATTGAAGATTAAGCATCTATATCTGACTAATCTCATAGGTACAGGAAATGTGAGTGAAGATAATCTGTAATACTCGGGAACTTAGCTAAAAAGACTGATTAAAACTTTCCTGAATAAAGCAGGAAAAAATACTTAAACAATATAACTATTTACATATACCTACATGTAAATACCTAAAATAGAGGTAGAGTATAAGTGTCAAGACAAGAGGTAGAAATATAAAGGGCAGCAAGATAAATATCCCAAATTGTATCAATATAAAAAATGTCTTGAACACAAGAAAAGTATACATACATAGCATATGGTAAAAAATAATGTGCATAAAACATTGTAAGTGGAAATATTTAACACAATATAACAAAAAATAAACTTAATTTTACATAGCTTACCACATAAGAATTCACACCAGTGTAAGCTGTAAAATACTATCTCATTCTTACTCAAATTCTCAAGAAAATAGGCTAATCTACCTATATCCCATCTAAACCATACCTTTACCAACCATTCCCTATTCCTGTCTAAAAGATAAACCCGAGTATAAGCATCACCCAATCCCAAATAACTAAAACCAACCCAAAGACGATGACTATTATCCCAAAATTCCAAAGGTAGGGAAAGGGGGCATAGTCATATTAAGATTACTTCCTGCTGATATGGGACGATAATTGCTCCAATGGATCCTGTAGGAAGAAAATTTTTAGCAACCAAATTTCTCAACAGAACTGGCTGTGACATATGTAGTTAGTCACTGTGTGGCAGAAAATTCTTGACTGTAGTTCTATTTGAAACTCTGGCCAGGGTGTAATAAAAGGTGCACCATTACAGCTAGCTAGTCATGAGTTGTCTCGAGCAAAATAGTCTCAAACCGGTTTTAGGGTGATGTTTGTAGTTCTGATACATCAGGTTGAGTCAAGTGGAAACGATGATGTGGGGCCCAAATTCCCAAATATTGTTTATAAATGTTTGGTTTCATTTAAATGGACTTGGTTATAAATGGGTAGTGATCACAGCCAATTATTTTTAAAGGTAAAAAGGGAATTATGGTATAGATATGCATACTTTGTTTTGGAATGGATTTTCATTTATTGATACAATTTAAGGTCAATTTTGTGATGTGTATATTTCTCCTTTTGTTTAGGTATTGTGTTTATATAGTTCATTCAGAAACATTGTATAATGCAGTACAGATTATAGATAATTACCTATGATAGTCAAAGCTTAGAGTTAAGTAAGTTAGGGTTTTCAAGATACACAGAGATTTATTTAAGATAGATAGGAATTCTTCAAACCTTTCAAAGACCTACAGGATATGGCATTTAAAATGGTTTAGGGTTTTCGTGACAGTGAGACATAATTGCTCTTGGCAATAACACCTGCACCAGAAAAGAAGATGGACATTGAAGAAACTCGTTATGGAGTTTACTTCCAATATGGCAAGACTAGCCATTTGGACAAGATACTGCTGTTGTCTGGACTGTTTGACTTTGTGCTATATAAACTGGACATGCAGGACCCACAGAAAAGTGATTGCTGATTCAAGATGGACATTGCTACAGAGTTCTGCTTCATGGAAGAGTCTGCCAGACAGTCTGCAGGACACAGAGAAAAGTGAATGACAAACTGCCAAGAAGACAGTTTAAAGCTTCCTGCTTTGCTGGAGAGTTTGCCAGACACACTATGGCCTATGGGCTGAAGATGGAAGATTACAGAAGAACTTCAGGTGACTGACAAAGGCAAGATGTCTCTGTCATTTGTAGAGTTTATATATTATCCTTCTGTGGTCTTTGAAGGAGTTGAAGACAGATAGTTATGGTATAGACTTTAGACACACAATTACAGAATAGAAGATGGAATATTTTCTTAAATCTTGCTAAATGTTAATGGGCTAAATATTGTTAACTTTGATTCTTATTTGATAACTGTTATGTGATATATTTTGCTATGTTAAGGTTAAAACCCTTCTTTTTATTTAGACAGAAAAGAGGAGATGATGGAAGATGTCATTCTGTATATGTTTCTCATACTGGTTAATAATAAAGCACTGTTGGCCAATAGGAAAGGAAGATAGGAAGGACTAGGAGACAAGGAGGAAATAGGAAGTAGGAAGGAGGAGTCAAGATGGAGAGTCTGGAGAAAGCAGTATGCCGCCGACTCCCCGGTAAGAGAAATACATAGAACAGCAGAAATGGATTAATTATTAAAGGCAGAGCTAGCTGATAAGAAACAAGTAACCGGGCCAACAGTATTGTACCAAATACAGAGCCTCTGTGTATCATTTGGGGCTGGCACGGCAGCAGGACAAGACTGGGCGGCGGCAGGTGGAAAACCCATACTTGTTACAGAGGTCCCTTAGACTGCTCAGTCCATCTGGCAGAGACCCATATTCAGGTGGTCCTGAGTCAGTCCTATGCTGGCTTCCCAGTTCTCAGTCAGTTATTAGAGCACAATTGTTATTCACTGTTTTTTATATACTTTTTGTATCAAGCCTAAATCTTTTCTTAGACTAAAAGGGGGAACTGTAGTGAGGTATTCACTTTGTTCACATGCACATTGTTGTGGAGACAGAACAGGAGATTACCTGGGGGAACTAAGTCTGAGGAAGGGGCTCAGAGAGCTCTATTGCTTGCAGCATGGGGACAGGAGTACATCTGGAGGCATCCTTGGGACCAGGAGGGAACCTGCTCATATTCTTCTTTCTATGTTGTACGATATTTCTCCAGAATAAACATCTATTCAGCCTATTTGTTTCTCCTGAACATTATTAAACATCAATAAAGGAGAGCTGGTGTACACACATGAGCAGAAACAGGAACCAAGAGTTACGAGTGCAGAGGGTGCAGAGAAATTCAGGGGAAGGCACCACACTGAGAAGGTACACTCAGGATTTAAATAAATAAATATGATATTCACTTCAGCCACACACCTCTGAGTAAGAGTCACTGATAAGAGGAAAAAAGGAAAATAGAAAAGGAGAGTATTGTCTATGATAACGATGTTTGAGAAAATCAGAGAAAGACACTAAAGGTAATGTAAAAAGATATAGAGGTTCAAAGAATAGTAGAAAGTTCATAGGAAGATGTAAACTGTTGTGTGCTCTGATATCTACAAATATAAATTTAAGATTAGTAATATGTGTTAAAAATTTTGACCATACCAGGTTAATTGTTTAAACGTTCCTTTTATTTCTCTAAAGAAAACTATATGTACTTGTTAAAAAGTTTTAGAGTTTGCCTCTAATATAGTAAGACTAGCCATTTGGGCAAAATACTGTTCTTGTCTGTACTGTTTGACTTTATGCTTTATGAACTGGACATGCAGGACCCACAGAAAAGTGAATCTGATACAAGCTGGACATTGCTACAGAGTTCCTTCTTCATGAAAGAGTCTGCTACACATTCTGCAGGATGTGGAGAAAAGTGACTGACAAACTGCCAACACAGGTGGGACATTTTTAAATGTTTTGCTTTGCTGAGAAGTCTGCCAGACACACTATGATCTATAGACTGGAGATGGAACATCACAGAAGAATGTTGGAATTGACCCGGTGAGTTGTCTCTTTCAATTCTAGAGTTTATATATTATCCTTCTATGTTCTTTAATGGACTTGAAGACTGATATTTAAGGTTATAGTTTTCCTTAGTTAGAATTAAAGTTACATATAGGACTTTAGACTCATAAAGATAGGATAGATAAAAGAATATTTTCTTTAAATATTACTAAATGTTAAAGGACTGAAAAAAAAGTTCTATCTGTGATTCCTCTTATAAACCTAAGTTTTATTACAAGAATAAAGCACAATATGATGGAAAAATTAATAACTAATAGTTATAAAATTAGGGCTTATTGGAAGAAGGAAAAATTAATGAGAACAAGAATTTCTGCCAATAGGTAAGTCCCTGACTCAGGAGAAGAAGTAAAAACAAAGTTAAACCCCCAAACTTTCAGGTGTGCTTATCAATCTTGCCTAAACAAATGATGGATTCTATTAACTTAGATCCATGAAGACCTTGTAAATAAATTTGTACTCTATGAACTGTCTGTATCTTGCAAACCTTGTGAACTGAGAATAGTGATCTCAAGCTTCACTTTCTGTTTACCCTGTTATAAACCCCCTCAGAATTTTAAGCCACTACCTTACTTTTCTGACAGAGTGAGGTCCCAGCTGGTTTGATTTTTACCAGTAAAAAACTTTTGCTTTTGCAGCCAGGAGTCACTTCCTTGGAAGTTGAGGAAACCAGTAGGCATAATAGTAAGAAGCTGCTCAAGGAGGCTTTATAGGTTATAGAACTCCAGGTGACAACTATTCGAAAATCAAAACACTGTTGTGCCAGCGACATGCCTGTACTACTTCCTGCTTACTTTTGCAGTGTTTTCTGAGTTGCAAGTAGGCTAAAATGCTAGACAATACCAACAAAAGGAAGTGGGATTCAGGAAATGGACCATTTATCAGAGGCATCAGTTTGTAGACCCTGTTGAAGATTCACCTTGGCTGGGCTGGTTCACAGTAAGTTGGGAGAACACTATAGAGGAGCAGGCTGTAGTCAGCAACTGATACTCCTCTGCCAGAAGCAAAAATCGCCTGAGACATGTTTAAACTGGGAACAAAGGTTAAAATGTATATATTTAATTGGAACTCTTAGTTCCTTACCTTTGGTGATCAAGAAACACAGCAAGACCAGGGAGAAAATTCCATCCTCAGGAAAGCTGTATTTATCTGCAGTCATTTTTGATCTGTAAGAAGTGGATAAAAGCTTTATGACATTTGATCCTCTGAAGCCTATATGAACTGTGTTATATAAAAGGACATAAAAGTTTTAGATATATTATCATCACCAATCTGTGCTGAAATCCAAATTGTAGAAAAAGTAGATTTTGGGTATCTATAAAACAACAGGAATGAACTTATGCCTTTGAGTCCTAGCAAAATTTACAGATTTGGGTTAGAAGCTTTTCTTCTGTCAAGAGCGATCCATGTATAGATTGGTCAGTGGTGCCTTAGGCCTAATGAAACATCCTTCATATTTACACTTCGATGACACCCAATAAAAATCATAAAAAGTTGAGTTTGTGACTAAACAGCTGGGAGTTCCTGCTATATTAGCTTATCAGAACTTGATTAAAAGTTAAACTCTGAATTTTTATATTGTAAATTAATTTTTTATATATTTAAGAAGTATATGTCTTGGGCTAGAGAGATGTGGCAAAGGTTAAGATTACTGGCTGCTCTTCTAGAAGTCCTGAGTTCAATCTCCAGCAACTACATTGTGGCTCACAAACATTTATAATGTGATGTGGTATCCTCTTTGGGTGTGCAGACATGTATGCAGGCTGAACACTGTATGCATAATTAATAAATAAATGTTCATAAAAGACTTATATATCTTTATATTTTTAAATTCTTATTTAGGATCCATATCAAGGCTGCCTTTATTGCGAAGCTCACAAAGTTTTGGTTAGACAAGCCATCAATAGAATTAGAGATCTGAGAAGGATAAACTATATGTTACTTTTGAATCTTTTAAAAAAAATCACAGGGACCATTCCTTATATTCTTAGCCATATCCAATTTTCTATGGCATTGAGGGGAGTAATTTTTTACCAAGTACATAATGTGAGAGGTTTTTTTTCCCCTGTGGAACCTGGAATTGTAAAACTCTGAACTTATTTTGTTCAGACAAAGGTGCAGACAATTTTCCAATTCCCTGCAGCCTCTACACAGCCCGAGCTGGGTCCTATCATGCTGCAGGCATTGTGTTTCAGCATCTTGCTCCCTGGTCAGTGTTATCACAATCCATGCTGCCCCACAATGTTCTTTAGAAACCTTTCTTTGGTCATTGTTAGGTTCTGTGATTATTTGTCTGAAATTATTACAGTTTTTTAGTTAATATTTAAATGTCTCATTCTACAGATCTCTGTAGTATTAGAAGTCTTTCTAAGTAGATCCTAATAGACAACTTGGTTTTCAGTTACTCGATTTAAGCTTAAACTTTTAGAATATGTATTGGAGACAGAGTGAGGTTTATTCCTATTATTAATCATTAATACTTAGTTTGAATATAACAAAAGTTAATCTAAGGATGGCTGGTAACTTGTGTTTCTTAACATTTTATAATAGTTACCAGATTTTATAAAACTAGAACTTTGCATTGTCAGTTTTAGCTTTAAAAATACTGATTTTAATTTGAAACTCCTTTTATGGAAACATAAAACAGGTATGTGATTCAGTTTATCTAAATACCTTATGCTTACCAAATTTAGCAAAAACAAGGATGGATTGCCCACTGTATCATAAAAAAAAATGAGCTTCTCAACTTTTGGTTAGTATATACAGTTTATGGCTTTGATCTTAAATTTTAGGCCTTTAATTTAAGTACAAATATTAACAATGTAATAAAACACAAATATAATGCAACCTTCTGAATTTAAACATTTAAAAACTGTTTTATAAAACAATTAAACATCCTGTAATGGCATCTTATAATATCAAATGATTTTAGCACCCTTTATGTCTTTAAACCCATTGTCACCTTGGTGCCTGTTAAGTTTATGTTAATTTCCAGTGTTTATAATTGTAACGTTTTAACTAGTTTCAATTTTTAACAGCTTTCGACGTAAAAAGAGAATTAATGTCATCTACATTAAAAGGGCATCTGATTTTCTGATAATCTGAATTTAATGACCAGTGCTCAGAGGTAAATTTTGAGCTGGGGGCTGTTATCATTAGACAGCAAAAATGTTTAAACCATTTTTGTTTTAGCTCTATTCTTGCAATAATCAGGTTTCTAACAGGAAACACTGATAGAAATTTTTAGCAAGTACATATATTTTTCTTGAGAGAAATAAACAGAACTTTTAAACCATTAACCTGGTATGGTCAAAAATTTTAACTCATATTACTAATCTTAAGTTTGTATTTGTAGATATGAGAGCCCACAGCAAACAGTTTACATCTTTCTCGACATTTGGCGCCTTTTCTTTGAACCTCCATAACTTTTTACATTACCTTTAGTCTCTCTCGATTTTCTCAGACATCCCTAGCGTAGAAATGTCTCTCCTTTTCTTTTTCTTTTTCTTATCAGTGACTCTTACCCAGATATGCTTGTCTGAAGTGAAATCTTATTTATTTATTTAATTCCTGACTCTACCTTCTTACATTGGTGCTTTCCCCTGAGCCTCTCTGCACACTCTGCTCTCTTAACTGTTGGCTCCTTTTATGAATTTTGTGGGTTACACAAGATCTTCCTTTATGTTATCTTTCAGTATTATAATTTTATTTTTATATCTTTTCCACTCTTCTGGATCTTGCCAATCCTTTTTCCTGTTCTACCTTTTATTGCCCAGAGAAATGGAATCATACTTGTAACACCTGAAGTTCCTTCTGATGTACTCTGTTCTGCTTTGATAAATTGCATTGACCTATAAATCTGCAGACCACTTGACCTGTCTACAAGACCACTGTTATCTTATTTTGTCTTCTTTGCTTCAGACTGATTGTAACAAGTCTGCACATAGCCGTCACTTGTAATTACCATATATTTTGTAATTTTTATTTTTTTTAGTTGACACAAAAATCTTTACCAAAGCTGTTCTCCCCAACACCCCTCATCCTCCTCCTCCCCACTCTCACCCTCACCCCTTTCCCTAAGGTCACAGTCACTGCCACCTGAGGAGAGGGAGGGCTGGGCGAGGGTCTGGTTCTATCATTAGCCCCTAGGGATTCAGAACTCCTCTCCTCTCTGACTGCCCACCAGGTGGCCCAATGCACCTAGGCCTTCAGAAACCCAGCATGTATCCAGGATGAGCATGGCTTAGGACTTCTGTACCAGGAGGAGCCTGGTGTTGTTTACACTGTTGTTCTGTATTACAAGCAACCTGTAAGATTCTGGCCTGGGGGTACTTATTTTATTTTATTTTTTATTTACTTATTTATTTTTTATTTCACATGTCGATCCCATTTCCCTCTCTCTCCCTCCATCCCACCCATTTACATGCTATTCCCCCCACATGCACCCTTACCACCCTCTGCTCCCAGCTCCCAACCCAATTCCAAATGTATTACAATGCCCTCCTGGTGTAGTCATGTAGATCTGTCAAGTCATTTGAAGTAGGGACTAGGACTTCTCTCCTGTTTCTAGGTTAAGGTTGTACCCTCCATGGGGGATGTATCTGCAATGACTTTTTGTGCATGAGGAATACATCCTGGTTCCACTGTCTGCAGTCCCTAAGACTGCTCAGTCCTTCTGGCTGAGACCCATATTTAGAGAAGACTGAGTCAGTACCATTCTGGATTCCAAGCTATCAGTCTGGGTGCCTGTTATTTGCTCCTTGTTCAGGTCAGCTGTCTCTGTCTGTTTCTACAACCTGGTCTTCTTCTGTCCATCTGCATCTGGATTCTACTTAAACTCAGTGTTTAGGTTTGGGTGTTTGCTTCTGTTTCCAACAGCACTATAGGAGGGCTCCATGATGGTGAATAAGTTAGTTGTTGATCTCACTATCCAGGAAGGGCATTTATGGTAGACTTTTCACAGTTGCTCAAATTGTTAGTTGGCAACAGTCATGTAGGTCTCTAGACCTTTCTTTAGATTCACTTTTCTCTTCAAACCAATACTGGCTCCTTCCTTTATTCTCTCTCTCTGTCTCCCTCTCTCTCTTTCACTCACTCTCAGTTCTCTCTCTCTCCCTCTTCTCTTCTGTCTTGTATTCCTACCCTGACTCAATCTTCCTAGTCACAATTTCTTTCCCATCCTTATCCTATCTTCTTATCCATTTGTCAATTGAGGATCATCTAGGTTGTTTCCAGTTTCTTGCTATTACAAATAATGCTGCTATCAACATCGTTGAGCAGATGTCTTTGTTGCTGGAATATGGATCATTTGGGTATATGTCTAAGGGGGGGATTGCTGGGTCACGTGGTCAACTAATTCCCATTTTCCTGAGGAACCACCATACTTATCTCCAACATGGCTGGATGAATTTGAACTCCCACCAGCAATGGAGGAATGTTCCCTTTCTCCACATCTTCTTTGTTATAAGTTTTCATTTGGTGTTTTTAATTTTAGCCATCCTGGCAGTAGTAAGATAGTATCTCAAAGTTGATAGCTAAAGATGTTGAACATTTTCTTAAGTATTTTTCAGCTTTTTTGGTTTCCTCTATTGAGAATTATTTCTTTTGTTCTGTACCCCATTTTTATTTTTGATTTTATAAAGTTTTTTTTTTCAATCAACGCTTCTATTCTTTTTTTTTCATTTTATATAACCAAGTCCATTTAAATAATAACAAACATTTATAGACAATATTTGGGGATTTGGGTGTCATTCTTTCCAAACTACTTCCTGCTGGTAAGAGGCACTGTCATGGGGGATTCTATGAAGAGGCAGAAATCCTGCATGTAGTCTGTAAGGCTGCTTTGTCCACCTGTTTTGAATGTAGGATCACCTGGTATTCTCTATCAGGTGGTCTGGCTTGATCAAACCACATTAGTCTGGAAGGAATGTACAATTTTTCATTTTCTGTGGAAACGATAATAGAAATCCTTTTCCCCAGTAACATGTCCTTGAACTTAATTTTGGAGTCAAAGCATTTTTTTTTAAATTTAATTTATTATTTTACATGTCAATCCCAGTTCCCTCTCCCTCCCCCTCCCTTTCTTCCGCCTTCCTCCTTCCCTCATTTTAACCCTCGCTGCCTTCTCACATGCATTCTAACTACCCTACCCTCCCATCCCCCCACCCCAATTCCATATGTAGGGGAATGCCATCCAGTTGGCATCATGTAGAGCTGACAGGTCATGTGAAGTAGGGACTAGTGCTTCTCTCCTGTCTCTAGATTAAGGCAGTTATCACTCCATTGGGGAATTTGTTCACAAAGTCCTTTTGTGTCCCAGGGATACATCCTGGCTCCGCTGTCTGAGGTTCCTTAGACTGCTCAGTCCTTCTGGCTGAGACCCATATTCAGGGCGGCCATGCTGGTTTCCCAGCTATCAGTCTGGTGGCCCGTTAGCTGCTCCTTGTTCATGTAAGCTGTCTCTATGTGTTTCTACCACCTGGTCTTGTCCTCTAGACATGCATCTGGGTTCTACTTTGACTTAGTTTTTATGTATGGGTATTTGCTCCTGTTTCCAACAGGCATTAATTGAGGGCTTCATGGATAAGTTAGTTGTTGCTCTCACACTCCCTCACCCTCTGGGAAGGGCATTTATGGTAGCCTTTCCAAGGCAGCTCAAATTGTTAGTTGGGAACAGTCTTGTAGTTCTCTAGACTTTTCTTTGTGTTCAATTTTATCTTCAAACCAATATTGGCTCCCTCTTTTATGTTCTCTCTCTCTCTTTGTGTCTCTCTTTCCTGTCTTCTATTCCAAACCAGGCTCAATCTTCCTGGTCGGACATGTTTTCCTTTCCTCCCCCTCGTTTTCTCGTACTACTCTCTCCATTCGCTGCCCCCCACTTCCCCTGAGCTCTGGGGGACTTGTGCCTTCCTGGTTCTGTGAGGGACTTTATATGAATCTCTTAGAATACACCTTGTATCCTAGTTCCTCTGCTGGTCTATACCCCATTTTTAATAGGGCTGTTTGGTGTTTTGTTGATTAGTTTTTTGAGTTGTTTGTATATTTTGGAGATCAGCCCATTGTCTGATGTACTATTGGTGGAAATTGATGGGAGATGCCATTCTGTAAATGTTGGCCAATAGCCTAATTGGTGTTCAGTATACTGCTTGTACTTTCATGTGCGTGTGCGTGTCCTTCTTCAGATTGGGAAAGTTGTCCTCAATGATTTTTTTTAGTATGTTTTTGACACCTTGAGCTAGTCTTCCTCACCTTCCTCGCTGCCTATTATTCCTAGGTTTGGCCTTTTCATTGTGTCCCAGATTTCTTGGATGTTTTGTGTTAAGGATTTTTTGGATTTATGATTTTCTTTGGTAGATGAATCTATTTCCTATACTTTATCTTCCATGCCTGAGATTCTCTCTCTTTTTCTGTTGGTCATGTTGTGTCTGTAGTTCACAATCATTTGCGCAGTTTTTCTATTTCCAGCATTCCTTCTCGGTTGTTTTTTTTTTTTTTCTTTACTTTCTCTATTTTAGTCTTTCAGGGTTAAAAGTCCTGGGTGGTTGGAGGAAATCCGGGATGAGCCCACAAACTTTGTACCTCCTGGGTTTCCTCAAGTCCAATGAAGTTATTCCCAAATGTGAAAGCAAAAGGTTTTAATTGGGAAGAGCAAAACAGTCTGGGAGTTTACTCTATTGGAAGGCTAAGTTACCTAGCAACAAAAGTGAAATGGAGGCTTGACACCACTAGTCTCAGCTCATAGGGTTTTCAAGGTTACAGCATTTCATAGAGTACAAAGTTTGCTTGCAAGGGCATCAAGATTGATTAGCACACCTGCAAGGTTTTCTTTTCTTTTTCCTGTATCTCATGAAAATAACATGTGGGGTCTGTACTCTGAAATCAGGAAGTTATCCACTAGAAGAGATTCTTGTTCTTTGTAGTTTTTCCTTCTTGCCATTAACCCTAATTTTTAAATTTTTCAACACATCACATAAAGTAAAATATAAATTGTTAAATGTCTCCAAGAACTGTAGTCTTTCCAAGGATGCACAAAAAGCTCATTGAAGTTGACTAAAAAGATGTTTTTACACAGGGCTCCCTGCTCCCAATACTCTGAAGAGATTCAAACCACAAAGTTTTAGTCAGAATCATATAACTGATTCCAGGGAAATTCACGTATCTCATGAAAACCCACAGGAAGTAAAATCTGTCTTCATGTTCCCACTACACAATGCACTCCTCCATCCTGGGGACAGCGACCCCTCACTCACAATGTGATTACTGAGCTCTCCCAAGCTCTCCATTGACCTTACTGCAGCAATAATCGAAGAACAGCACACACAAAAAAAGGTGCCAGCTCTCCTTTAGAGAAAAGCCTGAATCTGGCATTAAGAAGGTACCTGTACCTTTTATTATTAACAGATCTTGAGGAGGGAATGGTTGGCTAGTGATGACTGAGTAACAAGATCACCTTCTTAAAGACACAGCACAATGATTCCTGACCTGGACTCCCAACCCAGACAAAAACCATTTCTAGGTGAGCAGAGATACACATTTCTACTGCACTGGCTTTGACTCCAATAGAAAATACTGCTCTCTTCCTGCACCCACTCCTTTCTGCTGAAAACAAGGTGGCTCTCTAGCTTTCACAGGCCACTACACAAACACGTGATGTGATTATTCCCTGTCCTAACTACTAATGAGAGACATTTTGGCACAGAAAATGAGATGTCCTGTAGTTTCCCACTGATGTCAGATGTACTGAAACCACTTATTTCATGGTTGTCACTGGGACTTCAGAAAACCAGATGAAAAAAAAAGTAAAGAAAATAGGAACCAGATCTCTAACAAGAAAGAAGAAGTCTTTCTGCAATCTCAAGGCTGGATGATGGATCCACTGATTTAAAAACCTGACAACAGTCCTGTTCAAGAACATTGAATTATGCAGCTATTTTCTCACTGTACCCTGAGGAAGCTCTGCTCAGTCACCACAGAGCTTGTAGAAGCAAGCTTCCCAGCCCAATTCTATCAGAGTATTCAAATTACCCTGAAGACAACAGTTTTTTATTATTATTCATTTTTTCAAGAATTTCCGGAATAAAACTCCCAATGCATTGGAGCTATCACCCCACGCATCTGACAGGAGAAAGTTATATTATCTTCTTTCTGATATTGTGCCTTCCCTTCTCTCATGGTTTCTAAATTGTCTGTGACCACTAGATAAAATGTACACCCACTTTCCTTGACCTCAGGAAAAATCCCAGAACAAACATCTTCTTTTTTTTGCCATATGCCCTAAAATCTCTCTCAAGTTTTTAATAGTCTAGGCACCCTTCCCTCTGTTGACTAAAATATTCATTCCCATCTGCATTTTGTAATTTTATCTGCAACATCTGCACATTTTTTTGAGGAAGGAGGGGATGATCTTTCACACTGCTTGAAGAGAGTGAGTTGTCTATTTTAGACAGGGGGTAAGTGACATTGAGATTTGTGTCTCTATAGTTGGCTCTTAGGTCTGGATCTTGAGTAGAAGCCAGACCCAAAGTACCCATGGTGTGTCTTTAAGCACACTTTAACCCTTAAGGATGTGATCTTGTTGATCAAGCCTTACTAGCCAATCAGCAACATCAGGCCAACCTGCGAGTCACAGGCATTTCAGGACACTTCCTATAGCCATACTGTAGGCTTTTGTTCTTGATGCAGTTTTGGTTTTAAGCAGAACTAGTGCCCGTGGACTGATTGCTTTTGTGGGAGTGCTACTGTAGTAAATTGTGATTGGAACATGGTTGAGTACAGAAGCCACAACATGGAGAGTGATGGGGATGCTATCATAGATGTTTTCATAATTACATTGAACTTTCCCGAGTATTTCCCAAAAATAATTGTTAATGTGCCTTTTTAATCAGCATGTTGTTATAAATTGTTGTTCATTGTCATAGGGTTGTATTCATTTCATGTTACAAACTTACCATGTATAGGGTCTTAATTCTGATGCTTCCTGCTCCAAAAGACCATTATTTAGTTCTTTATTTTTGTTTTATTGCTAATCTGTGGAAGTGTTTGGCTCATCAGATAAAACCTGTTGTGTATCTTGGCAAGAGACTCAGTACATCTTTTGGGGGATGAACAGAGGTCAGATACTGACACATCACTTCACATAATTAATTACATCCCATAACATGTATACTCATACAAACCATTTTCTCTCATGCTCAATAATATAATAGATAGTAATAAACTTGGAAAATTGATAAATATTTATTACACCAATTCTATTACCATCAATTCTAGTATTGACACCACAATTTAGCTTTGACACACTACACTGGAAATTGTAAAGCTAATTGTACTTGGTCTTAATAGTTAAAACCTGAATTCAGATATGTGATTAATGATGAAAAATCAGAGAAGCAGAGCAGCCCACCCCTAGGTCTTACTTCTACTGAATCCTCAGACCCAAGGGGTGGGCACTCTGATCCTACGAGTCTTCCATTAGAATGGAACAAACTTCTGTCTTCTTCCACTTAATATTTCTCCCTCACACCCATATCTACCTCCCAAGTACAGGGATAAAGGAATGAGCCACCACCTGTCTCTCTTTCTCTTTAGACTGGGTCAATCTGTTGTAGCTTTGGGGGACCATGAAAATTACAGATACCACCTCATTATGTCTCCCAAATTCTGGGATTAAAGGTGTGCTCCACCATGGCCTGTCCTTTATGGCTAACTATAGCCGAGCCTCTCAGACTTGCTTAAAGCAATTTTTTGTTGTTGTTGTTTGTTTATTTGTTTAGATTTGTGTATTCTTTTTGTTTGGTGTAGTGAGTGTAGTCCTTCTGTAGCACGACCATGCCCACTGGGGGGGGTGGAGCTATGGGCGGAGGTGACCTGAGGAAGGAGGTCGGAGGGGGAGCCAGGGAAGGCGCTCTCTTTCTTACGTGACTCGGACAGGAGAGGACCGAGGTTGAATTTCCTGGTGAACACGTGTCTAGGTTGTAAGTTATTTCTCCCTGAATAAACATCTATTATGAATATTTGTTTATCCTGATCCTTATTTACCGCAATATCTGGTGTCAGGAAGATGGAGTTTACCTGGGTTTTGCCCCCCAGGCGGCAGAAGCTAACCCCCTCCCCCACCTTCCCCAATGGGCAGGGTTTAACCAGGTGGACTCACCACAGCTTTGGGACATTTGCTCTCTTCCTTACTGCAAAGGAGATCTTTGCCGCTAAAGCAGACCTGAGAAGGCACTTACCGCTTAACATTTTTTGCCCATTTCCGTACGGGACTTTTGCAGAGCTTAAGTAGCAGAGCCTCTCGGGTGGCACCCGCCCGGCGGCACCCACCCGGCGGCACCCGCCTGGCGGCACCCACCCGGCGGCACCCGCCCGGCTTGGGAGCGTTTAAGTCTTGTGTTACAAGTAACACCAAAAGTCCCCTTTTAACAAAAATTCTGCTTGCCATAGTTTGTTAAGAACTTTTTAAAGAACCTGGGATCAGACGAGCTGGTGGCTAAACGCTATTTGATGACACACCTCAAGAAAACAGTAGCTACCACAAGCTGAGATATACAACTAAAAGCATCAAAGTTTCAGGCAGCAGAATTACACCTAAAGGGTAATGTAACATCACCTTTGCAATTTAAGCTGATATAAAATCTGGAGATAGAATTGTTCTATAACTATGGCAGATAATTTTACTATGCAGAACTTTAGGAATTATTTTACTTCATATGCCAGAAGGGATTTTAGCAGAGAAGAAACTTATGAAACTGGACCAATATATACTTTTATTTTGTAATAGCAATGGGTTTCATCATTAACATGATATTCTTAAAGAAATGGTTTGAGATTACAGCAAACAATAAGGAACTTGTACAAACCAATGGGAGACTTAGTAACAAAGATTCAAAACATTGAAAATAATGGAATTCAAAACATAGAGACAAAGATTCGAAACATTGAAAATGATAGAATTCAAAGCATAGAAAATATAGAAAGAAAGATTCAGAATATTGAAGATGGCGTTAAGGAGCTGAAAGGTATAATTTGTTTAATGTCAGATACTTCAATAACCAGGAACAGAAACAATGCAATGCATTAACAAACCTTAGTAAGAAATGCCCACTCCTGGTAGGAGGAAGCTACTAATAAGTTTAAAAACTGGAACATCAGATAGAAAGACTAGATGACAGAATCACTTCCATGTCTGAGGATAATGGTAAGCCTAGTAGATGAACATTGTTTCTGGAAGGCAGTTTACAAAACCATTCAGATAATATCTAAGGATGATAAGATTAAAAACATGGAATCATTTGCTTAGTTGGAGAAAGTAAGAAATTGAATGTACAATGAAGTCTCTAGAAAGTTATTTGATTCAAGCAGAAGTTCAGACACTCAAGAAACAATGGTGAATAGATTTCAGGCTTTAGAGACCTTCAGTCTGACACATCAGGAAGAGAACTTACAGGTAATAGGGCATGAAAAAAATTTAAAGGTATCCACACCATTTAGGGTCAGGGGAGCTTTTCCCTGTATCTATTCATGAAAAGCCAGCAACGAAGAAACATCCGGGGTAGTGTTGCATGTCATTGGGAACCAATACGTGTGAAAGATTTAAAAGGTATAAAGGGAGCTGAGTAGTCTCTTATGGCATGCACTCACCTTATGTGAAGCAATTAGTAGAATCATGGGCATAGAATAACAAGGTAACCCCTAAGGATTGGGATCAATTAATATCAGCTGTCCTTGAAAGCGCCTCTCAAATAGAATGGAGGGCTTTATGGAGAGAGGAAGCAAAAGCTCTTGAACTTCAGGGCTTAAAGAAAGGGTATAAAGCTCCCCAGGATAAAATTCTTGGTGAGGGTCTCTATGCTGACCCAGAAACCCAGAAGCTGCCTATGATGAACACACATCTTGTCCTCTATGCATACGTAGCTTTGAATGCTTGGGATAAGGTTCATGAATTAGGAGAGAGTGATAGAACCCTACCAAGATAAAAGCAAGGACCTAGAGAACGCTTTTTTAGTATCTTTCTAGAAAGATTATCTGGGGCAGTACAATTAGAGATAGCAGACATAGATGCTAGGCGAATACTCCTAGAATCTTTAGCTTATACGAATG